>NC_073378.1:30366377-30488877 GCF_028641065.1 Leucoraja erinaceus | reverse complement strand
TGGGGGATACATTGAGCATCGCTCTCAAAACACCCAATATTTAAAAATGAATTTGATATGCCTGATGTCGGCTATCATTCACATGCTCTTCCAGAGGTCAGGGTAGTATGGCAAAACACCTGACCCTACTGTTTGCAGTGCCCCGCAACTTCTCAGGAAGTTATAAAACCTGCCTTCAACCAAAATTCACAAGACTGTGAGAACGCCGACACAACAACTTAGCCAGACAGAAGGATCCGTGATCAAGCCAAGTTTTTAAAAAGGTACACAAAAAATCTGGAGAAACTCAGCGGGTGCAGCAGCATCTATGGAGCGAAGGATATAGGCAACGTTTCGGGCCAAAAACCCTTCTTCAAACAAAGTTTTTCAAAATACTGGAAGACGTGTCAAAAATATCGGGGTAAGGCGGCAGTGTCTGGAATGAGCACCACACGTAAACCAGTCAGCAGTACCTCTAATGCATCCACCAGCTGGGTATACCTTATGGTACTGGTGAAAGCTCGGGGCCTGCATGCCAATCCTGTAAGCCTTTCAGGCCAGGGCCCAGAGCAGGCCCCAGGGAAAACGCGCCACCCCCACCACGTCATACGACGTGTAAGACTCGTTGGACCAGGAGGAAACAGAAGAATACCCATAACCATGGAGGTAGGTGGGTCTGGTTTTTGCCAGCATATAGAGAACAAGGGTGCTCTACTAACAGGGGGCGAATACACTTGTTTAAAGAAGTATGGGGTAATGTCACGAGTAACTAGTATATACTCAACAACATTAGTGGATACAAAATTCAGTTATATCAGAGATATTATCGCCAGTTCAACATTGGCCCAAAAAAGATGGTGGAAGTCGCATCATCATTGACTTAACATCACTAAATAAGTTTGTTGAGTATATACATTTCAAGATGGAGACGTTTGTTACTGTCAGACAACTGATCTCCAAAGGATAATTTATAGCAAGCATTGATATTAAAGATGCTTACTATCTAATACCCATACACAAGGATCATTGCAGATACCTAAAATTTAGCTGGTTGGGGCAGCTGTGGTAGTATAGAGATTGCCCAATGGTCTAACTCCAGCCCCTAGACAATTCACCAAAATATTAAAAGTAGCCATGGGAATACTAAGGAAACAAAAGCATATTGTCATAGCATATCTGGATGATATTCTCATAGTAGGGAAACAAAGGAATTGGCTGTGGCAGCAGTATTAGCTACAAAACAGCTCCTTGAAACACTGGGGTTCGTCCTACTCCAGATAAATCTAGGTTGAAGCCATGTACTACCATGGACAAATCGGACCTTTGCACTATCAAAATCTACAAAGAACAAAGGTACATGCACTAAAACGATATTCGGGTCACTATGATCGAATCATGAAATTACCCACTGGAGCTATATCAGAGCTACAGTGGGGGGGGGGGCAGAGAATGTGTGGCACAGTTTCAGCCCTATCATCACCACTAACCCTACTTTAGTTATTAATCAGATGCCAGTGCTCAAGCCTGGGGGGGGGGGGGGGGGGGGCAACTAACTCCATATCCAGCACAGGTGCCAGATGGACTAACCAGAGTCATCATTACCACACACACTGGGCATCAATTTAGAAATGTTGAGTATTATGATTTTAAAAGCATATGCATCTAAAATGCAGCACTTGCTGTGTCGAGGCAGCGACCACCCGCGGAGTTTGAACCGTCGCCTCGGCGCAGAGGGAGAACAAAGAGGGAAGAGCCAGAGACTTTAAGATTTTGCCTTCCACCACAGTGAGGAGGTGTTTGGTGAACTCACTGTGGTGGATGTTAAATTTGTGTTGATTGTGTGTTTTTGTCATTTTTTTAATTATATGTATGACTGCAGGGAAACAGAATTTCGTTCAGACCGAAAGGTCTGAATGACAATAAACGAATCTAATCTAATCTAATCTAATCTAAACTTGCATGTGCGGTTACGGATTGATAATACTACGGTGGTGGCTTATATTAACCATATGGGGAGCATAAAATCATTATCGTGCGACAAATTGGTCAATCAGATCTGGCAATGGTGTGTCGAAAGACATATTTTACTATCGGCTGCCTATCTACTAGGTAAGCTAAATATAGTGGCAGACACCAGGTCACGGAAAAATTTAATGATAACATCGAATGGATGTTAAACCCAAAATATTTGCTAAAGTTATTAAGCAATATGGAACGCCAGATATCGATTTGTTTGCAACAAGACGGAATCACCAGTTACCTATGTATGTGACTTGGGAACCAGACCAGAGGCAGCAGCGGTAGATGCCTACACGCTGGATTGGGGGGGAATTTCTGGGTTTTTGCTTTCCCTCCCTTCTGCCTCATCAGTCGGGTACTTCGCAATACAGATGGACTCTGCTTCTGGGATATTGATGGTGCCCGACTGGCCTACACAGCCATGGTTCCCAGTTCATCACGACATGGTGGTCGAGTCACCTATGGATTTCCCTAGTGGACCACGGTTGTTGACTCACCCAGTATCAGGCATAAGCCACCCATGCCATGAAAACATCAAACTCCTGGGTTGTAGGTTTTGAATAGACCTTACCAGGGACTGGGATTATCCGAATGAACTATCACCACCATGTCGGCATCCCTGCGAACATCCACCAGGAGGCAGTATTTAACCTGTATCAAAAATGGGAGAAGTACTGCCAGGAAACAGGGACAACATATGCAACTGCCACAACCACCGACGTGCTGGAGTTCCTGGCACATCTACACCATGACGAAGGGATCAGTTACAGTGCCATCAATACAGCACAAAGTGGCCTGTCTGCTTACCTAAAACCAGCAGGACAGCAGGCCATGGGATCCCATCCTCTGGTGGTAAAACTCATGAAGGGCAATTTTAATATTAAGCCCCTAAACCCAGGTATATCCATATTTGGGATATCAGTGTGGTATTGACATACCTCAGGGAATGGCCACGAGCTAGATCCCTCAGCCTCGAGATATCTACATTAAAGACGCTCATGTTAATGGCACTCGCAGCCACTCAGAGGATCCAGTTGCTGCACAAATTAAGACTGGACAACATGGAGGTCGCCCCAGACCAGATTACGTTTATCATTCTAGGTCTGGTGAAACAAAGCAGGCCAGGAACGCCCAATTCACTGGTGGTATTCCGGGCCTACCCACCAGAGCCAAGGTTGTGTGTGGTGACCCATCTACAACAATATATAGACACAACCCACAATCTCAGAGGGAGAGAAAAAGCCCTATGGGTCAGCCACAAGAAACCTCATGGCGGGGTAACGAGCCAAACCACTTCACGGTGGCTCAAACAGGTACTGAAAGCTGCCGGAATAGACACTAATACATTTAAATCCCATTCCACTAGGGCAGCATCGACATCAGTGGCTGAACGAATGGACGTCCCGGCTGACCACATTCTCAATACGGCAGGATGGTCGAGGGAAACGACGTTCAGAATGTTTTTATAATAAACCGTTGATAAAGCCTGACTTATTTGCAGACAGAATATTACAAACTGCAAATATTTAATTTAAGCTCAGGGGAGCTATTTATTTTTGTTACTGTTAATAAATACCTTTCTGTTTCTTGAAAAAACAGATCCATTGGTTGATTACGATAACACTTCCTCCCTCAAGAACTTCGGCAGTGAGTGAAATAAAACTGTTACACGGTTTGAAATCACAGACCTTTGAAGTCTTCACGGAATCACTCACGTGACTCCAAAGTAAAATAGTAAGATTAAACGAGAACTTACCAGTTCGAAGTTTGATCTGTATTTTATGAGGAGTTACGATGAGGGATTACGTGCCCTCCGCTCCCACCCTCATTATATAGATCAAACTAGTAAACTGATGTCTCCTTAATCTTTACTATGTTTACTTCAAATAACTGTGTCTATCTGTGATTCCACACCGCTGCTTGGAAGTATGCCGCCATCCCAGCCACTCCCTCTTCTCCCCTCTCCCTTCAGGCAAAAGTTATAGAAGTGTGAAAATACACACCTCCAGATTTTCCCAGCTGTTATCAGGCAACTGAATCATCCTACCACAACTAGAAAGCAGTAGTGAACTACTATCTACCTCATTGCAGACCCTCGGACTATCCTTGATCGGACTTTACTGGCTTTACCTTGCACTAAACGTTATTCCCTTATCATGTAAAGGAATAACGTTTCAATAACGTTCCAGCTGCTACGGTCAGGCAAACGCCTCCGTTGCCATGCGGTGAGAACGGAGAGGTTGAGAAGGAGCTTCTTCCCAGAGGCCATTCGGACTGTAAACGCCTATCTCACCAGGGACTAACTCTACTGAACGTTTTTCCTTCCATTATTTATTATGTAAAAGAATATGTGTGTTATGATTGTGTTTATAGTTTGTTTGGTTGTTTGTCTTTTGCACAAAAGTCCGCGAGCATTGCCACTTTCATTTCACTGCACATCTCGTATGTGTATGTGACAAATAAACTTGACTTGACTTGACTTGATGTATCTGTACACTGTGAATGGCTCGTTGTAATCATGTACGTTGACTGGTTAGCACGCAACAAAAGTTTTTCACTGTACTGCGATACACGTGACAATAAACTAAACTGAACTAAACTGACATGCTCATTCTGCGCTTTGGTTCTTCTGAGACACTGGGGCAAGTTGCAATCTCTGTCATATCTAATTAAGTTTACAAGCACAAACATCACTAATTTGCCTTTGGATTTCCATGACATGGCAGCCTAACCTCAGGGTAGTCCTGTTCCTTTCCGGGCAATTACGTTTACAAATAGATTGTGCCAGACATAAAAGTCTGACGAGTTTTAAAACATTCAAAATGGCAGGTTTATTTGTTATTATTCTATTTTTTTTAATCATAGGCAAAATCCTATGATTCAGAGAAAAAATGACAAAAGAGGTGCAGGAGTAGGCCATTCGGCCCTTTGAGCCATTCAATGTGATCATGGCTGATCATCCCTAATCACTGCCCTGTTCCTGCCTTCTCCCCATATCCCCTGACTTATATCTTTATAATATCTTTAAGTGCCCTATCTAGCTCTCTCTTGAAAATATCCAGAGAACCGGCCTCCACCACCCTCTGAGGCAGAGAATTCCACACTCATAACTCTCTGTGTGAAGAAGTGTTTCCTTGTCTCCGTTCAAAATGGTTTACCCCTTATTCTTAAACTGTGGCCCCTGGTTCTGGACTCCCCCAACATCGGGAACATGTTTCCTGCCTCTAGCGTGTCCAAACCCTTAATAATCTTATATGTTTCACTGGTGGGAGAGTCTAGGACCAGAAGTCATAGCCTCAGGGTAAAAGGATGTACCTTTAGAAAGGAGATAAGGAGGAATTTCTTTAGTCAGAGGGTGAATCTGTGGAATTCGTATACTGGAGTTTGACAGATTCTTCATTATAAATGGTGTCAGAGGTTATGGGGAGAATGCTGGAGAATGGGATTGAGAGGGAATGATAGATCTGCCATGATTGAAATGTCAGAGTAGACTTGATGGGCCGAATGGCCTAATTTTGCACCTAGAACTTAAGAACCATCCCATCTCCAACGAGAGTGGTCCTGGCCTCCCATCTACCTCATTGGAAACCCACTGACTATCTGTAAACAGACTTTACCTTGCACTAAACCTTTATCCTGAATCTGTACACAGTGGATGGCTTGATTGTAATAATGTGTAGGAAGTAACAGCAGATGCTGGTTTATATTGAAGATAGGCCCAAAATGCTGGAGTAATTTAGTGGTTCGGGCAGCATCTCTGGCTGAGTTACTCTTTGACTGCAACCATGTCTAACCTTTCTGCTGACTGGATAGCATGCAAGAAAAAAGCTTTTCACTGTACCTCGGTGCACATGACAATGAACTAAACTAAAATAGCCATCAAAAATGAGAATGCGGTTCATCACATGGGTATGATTATTCATGGGTATGACATAAGGATAAGTACAATGTCTCTTCTCTCAGTGTTAGCTACCAAGTCAAATAGAAAAAGCTTTGTTCAGGTCACAAGACGAGAGCCATCACAGAGGCTTTACAATGGGGAGATGAGAGGCACCAATAACCAGGAGGAAAGATATTCAACAAAACAATCCAAAGCACAAAACGATGTACAAAGAATACAAAGACATTACAAGATACACAATGCGAATGGGAAAGACGTTGGAATTAACAGTTAGATCCCCCATAAGTCTCATCATGCTAATTCAGCTAGCGAGGATTTCTTAAGCGGAACAAGTGAAATAGGTTTGGTACCACTCATAAACCTAAAAGACAGCTAGCTCCACAATAATACGACTAGCGTTAATTAGCTATGGCTCTTGGGTAAAAGCAGTGCATGGTGGTGCAGTGATAGAGTTGCTGCCTCACAGTGCCAGAGACCCGGGTACGATCGTGACTACAGGTGCTTTCTTTATGGTGTTTGTATGTTCTCCCTGTGACTGCGTGGGTTTTGTCCAGGTGCTCCAGTTTCCTCCCACACTCAAACGATGTGCAGGTCTGTGAATTAGTTGGATTCTGTTAATTGTAAATAGACCCTAGTGCGTGTGGGGTAGTGTTAGTGTACACGGTGATCGCTAGTCAGCGTGGACTCGGTGGGCCGAAGAACCTGTTTCTGCCCTGTATCTGTAAAATGTGGCCTCACTCTGCAAGCAATGCATGGAAAGGTCAGTATGGAAATAGGAAAGAGTGTGGTTAGCAACCAGGAGCTCCAACAAGGCTACAAGTGTTGAGCAAAACGGTTGTTGTGGGCAGGTGTTATAGACCTGCACGGGAATGTAGACGCTCCCGCCGCCATGAGTCTTGGGCAGATGGGGCTCGTCAGCCTGGGAAGGTGGTCCATCTAGGAGAGGGAAAACTCTGGTTTAAAACCTCCACTGCCTTGTGGCCATATCCAGTCATGGAAAAGGCTCCTGGAGTAAACCTCAAGAAAAACTGGAGTCGGAGGAGCCCCTAAGGCAGTTCGTCAATGTCTACAACCTCGTTCTGGCAGCTCCTGCGACGGCGCTGGTGCCAACCTGTAACGGCCCTGCTGTTCCTTTAGATCGATCAGCGACGTAGAGAGGGGGGGCTGTGCTGCATGGGCAACAGTCTGTGCTCCATATGACATCGCCCAGGCTTGCATCCGATCACACATCACCTGCAAACTAGGATGCATCACCCATGGCCAATCATGACCGAGAGGGGCCTACTAGTCTACGCTTGGTATCGCCAATGTAAAGGGAGCCACCTGGGATGCGACAAATGCAATAATTTCCCGATTCCAATCATTCTGAAGAAGGGTCCTGCCACGCTGAGTTCCTCCAGCACTTCCAGCATCTGCAGCTTCTTGCATGTCTAGGAATCTAGGTCATTCCCCCACCCTGCCCAGAGTAGGAGAATCGAGAACCAGAGGACATAGGTTTTATAACAAGAGGAGTCGCGTATAGGAGCAAAGAGGTCCTTCTGCAGTTGTACAGTCCTAATGAGACCACGCCTGGAGTATTGTGTGCTGTTTTGGTCCCCTAATTTGAGGAAGGACATTCTTGCTATTGAGGGAGTGCAGCGTAGGTTTACAAGGTTGATTCCCGGGATGGCGGAACTGTCATATGCTGAGAAGCAGCTGGGCTTGTACACTCTGGAGTTTAGAATGATGAGAGGGGAACTTATTGAAACATATAAAATTGTTAAGGGTTTGGACATGCTGGAGGCAGGAAACATGTTCCCGATGTTGGGGGAGTCCAGAACCAGGGGCCACAGTTTAAGAATAAGGGATAAGTCATTTAGAACGGAGACGAGGAAACACTTTTTCTCACAGAGTGCTGTGAGTGTGTGGAATTCTCTGCCCCATAAGCGGTGGAGGCAGGTTCTCTGGATGCTTTCAAGAGAGAGCTGGATAGGGCTCTTAAAGATAGCGGAGTCAGGGGATATGGGGAAAAGGCAGGAACGGGGTACTGATTGGGGATGATCAGCCATGATCATATTGAATGGCGGTGCTTGATCGAAGGGCCGAATGGCCTACTCCTGCACCTCTTGTCTATTGTCTATTGTTTACGGTGAGGAGGGAAAGAGTTAATAGGAACTCGAGGGGTAACCTTTTCACACAAAGGATGGTGAATGTTTGGAACAAGCTGCCGGAGGAGGTAGTTGAAGCAGGTACTATTGCAACGTTTAAGAAACAATTGGCCAGGTACATGGATAAACAGGTTTAGAGGTATATGGGCCAAACGCAGGCAGGTGGGACTAGTGTAGATGAGACATGTGGGTCAGCCAGGGCAATTAGGGACTGTTTCCATGCTGTATGGCTCTATGATTCTATCTCTTCAACATGGTGCTACTGGATCTTTAGTAGCTACCCAAGAGAACTTATTTTCAACATTTAGCATTTAACCAAGCAAACTCCTCAACGGAGTATTATTGGATCCTTAGCATCAAATCAATGAAGCTCCTCTTCAACATAGTGCTACTGGATCTTTTGCATCTAACCAGGACCACGGTTTCACATTTCATAGAAGCTAAAATGCAACAAAAGAAACATAAGATTGGGGGACTACGGAAAGATAATAAGTAGAGACCTTCAACATTTTTTCACACTAAAGATTCCCAATTCCCAGCCTGAAACATGCTCAAATCTCAAGAGTTTATGAACCCAAACAATCCCATTGAAAGGTAACTGTCATCAAGTGAGTCAAAATTCTTTATCCATAGTTAATTACTTTGATTCAGGAATATCCAACTGTTTTAAGATGCTTACGAAAGAACTGCAGATGCTGGTTTATACCAAAGATAAGACACAAAGCACTGGAGTAACTCACTGGAGTAATTTGTGATGCTGCCTGACCCGCTGAGTTCATAAGTTCTAGGAGGAGCATTAGGCCATTCGGCCCATCAAGTCTACTCTGTTATTCAATCATGGCTGCTCCATCTTTCCCTCTAAACCCCATTCTCCTGCTTTCTCCCCGTAACCCCTGACACCTGTACTAATCAAGAATCTGGCAGCATCCAGCATCTATGTTTAGTTTTAAAATTCTCCTGCAGATTATATAATGCTCCCGCTAAAAAGTCTACAGTCTACGTTATCACTGAATTAAAACATAAATTTTCACCACTCCTTTCCCAATATTCCACAATCCTTCACCCTGACATTTCTACATCTTTCTCAAAATAAAAAGCCTTATTGAACAAAATAGTACTACTGAAATATTTACTTGCTGACTCTCAAAGTGGATATTTCCTAACTGCTATGCTAAATAAATCAATTTGTACTGGCAGCATTAGCAAAGATTTCATGACAGACTTAGCATTGAAAACGGCATCCATTATATAACATACATTTGTAGGCAAATATTTTGTTTTATCAGCTACACAGAGAACAAAAAAAAGAATGCAGCAGACACCTTGAGTTATTTGATCTGATTAAATATGACACAAAATGCTGGAGTAACTAAGTGGATCAGGCAGCATCTCTGGAGAAAAGGGATAGGTGATGTTTCGGGTGAGAGTGAAGGGTCTGATGAAATGTCTCGACCCGAAACATCACCTATTCCTATTGCCTGATCCGCTGAGTTACTCCAGCATTGTGTCTATCTTCGGTGTAAACCTGCATCTGCACTTCCTTCTTACACTGATTAAATATGCATTTGTTCAAATGGTGCAAATTACAATATGTTGAAATTAAACACGAACAGATCCCCCCCCCCCCCCCCCCCCCCCCCCCCCCCCCCCCCCACCCCCCCCCCCCGTGCCACTACATGCGCTGGGTCTAACAAACTGTAAAACAGCCTTGTGAATAGACCAAGGATTAACACCCACAGTAACATTTGGCATAATTGAGTAATTTAACCTACTGGGGTTCCTCTCACTGGTCTCTGCAGATCCGGGAGCTGACATTACTGCAAGCAGCAAAGGAAACAGAGACACTGCATTAGACGGATCGCACCCTCAGTTAATAGGCTGCTTTGGCGATCTGCATCTTCCAAATGGGAACAAGCAAGGGTCCAAAGTGAGCGAGACTGTGGCTCAGACGCAGCACAGAGCAATGAAGAGTCAGTCCTCCACAGCGCAGGCACCACAACATCCAAAGTCTAAACGTGTGATGTGCAGGGCACACAGTGGCGGCTGGCTTACAATCTGGAATATACCACCATTGTTTTAAAGGGGTAGGGATTCACAAATGTAACATTCTGCAATCAAATTAATCAGTAAAAAAAAATTGCAACTTAATTGAGCACATAAATCAAGGCTCCCGTTTATAAATTACATTAGAATAAAATCTATTCACATTACTCTATAATTCTTCTCATAGTCCAAATGAAATCAATGATTACACCTCTTTGGCACTGATTTCTTGTGCTCCAGTCCAAATGTTTAACGGTTCATTTGAAAGCAACAGGATCTTGCAACCCAAATATAAATTAATGTAAACCATTGTTACTTATAGACACAAAATACTGGAGTAACTCAGCTGGTCGGACAGCATCTCTGGAGAAATGGTATAGGTGATGTTTCAGGTCAGAATCCACAACCTCACCTATTTATTTTCTCCAGAGATGCTGACTGACCCGCTGAGTTACTCCAGCATTTTGTGTCTATACAGTCATAGACTCTTACAGCGTGGAAACAGGCCCTGTTTACAGACTGTAATCATGTATCGCTTTCCCGCTTATCGACACAAAATGCTGGAGTATCTCAGCGGGACAGGCAGCATCTCTGGGGAGAAGGAATGGGTGATGTTTTGGGTCGAGACCTTTCTCCAGAAGAAGGGAGCATTTTATCAGATGCATCACAGCACGGTTTGGGAACAGCTCCGTCCAAGACCGCAAGAAATTGCAGAGAATTGTGGACGCAGCCTAGACAATCACACAGACCAACCTCCCTTAATTTAGATTAGAGATACAGTGCGGAAACACTGCCACCTTTGGCCCACCAAGTCCGCACCGACCAGGAATCCCCGTACACCAAGACTATCCTACACACCAGGGACAATTTACAATTTTTACTGAAACCAATTTAACTACAAACCTGTACGTCTTTGGAGTGTGGGAGGAAACCGGAGCACACCGGGAAAAACACGGGGAGAACGTACAGACTCCGTACAGACAGCACACGAGGTTTTGGATCTCTGGCGCTGTAAGGCAACAACACTATCACTGAGCCACCATGCCACCCCTATTCTCTTAACAGTTAGTTTCACTACGAACCTCTACAAACATTAAGTTGAGAGTCGGAGAGATTCATTGCCGTTATACTTATTTTTGCTATTCGTCACACATCTCTGGAACATATCTATGTTAAATTACAAGAACTCACCTTATTACCGCTATTAATCAAGGCAAAATGCATGAGCAATTTGACAAAGCAATGATACAGATACTCAGCAGATCAGTTAGCATGTGTGGAGAGAAATAAATCATGTTCCAAAACGTTAATTCATTTTTCCTTTCTGCAGATGCTATCTGAACTGCCAATTATCTCTGGTGGTTTTTTTACCATATCAGTTCCACCATCTATCATTTTGTTTGTCACATCTACTAACTTGTTTACCTATCTCAGCTAACTCCATTTCAACGACCAACGTTAGTGTCACACTGTTAGCAACATAAATTAGCACTGCCAAGATATATTTATGTGAATGGAAGTTATGGTGACATTGCGTGATACAGCATTGAAACGGGCTCTTCAACACAACTCGTCCACACAAATTAAAGTTGGAACTTTTAAATCTCTCCCCCAAAGTTTAAGAATCATGAAAAACAATCACAGGAGCGGTGCAGTGGCGAGGCGGTAGAGTTGCTGCCTCACAACGCCAGAGACCTGGGTTCGATCCTGACCTCGGGTGCTTTCTGTGCGGAGTTTGTACATTCTCCCCGTGAACGCACTAGAGGGTGCTCTGGTTTCCTCCAACACTCTAAAGACGTACAGGTTTGTAGCTTAATTGGCTTCTGTAAAAAGTTGTAAATTGTCCCTAGTGTACGGGGTGATCACTGGTCGACACAGAGTCGTGGGCCTATTTCCGCGTTGTATTTCTAAAGACTAAATCACATCACCCAGAGTAAGTAACCAGTGTTACAATTTCACAATACTCTTGTGAATCTTAGCAGGAAGTAAAAAACTGTGTTGATACAGTATCAAAAATTTACCATTGAAAAATGTTTGAAAAGTTGCAAATAGCGCTAGCTTCAAAGAGGTACAACAGCAGAGCGCATGTAAAAGATCACAAAATTCAACTTAATTAAAAAACAGAAACCGGAGTCTACAGGTTTCTACAACTTAAAAAACATGCAAATGAAAACCAGCATGGATCCAGAACTGAATCTTGAAAGTCTGGGGTAGTCTTTAAAGTGGAAATGTGTTGAAGGTCATGGGAGCTCTGTGGCATATGCGTTTTTTCTCAAATCTTCAAATACTGTGCCATGGATTATGATGCGCTGATATTTTGAAAGGGCAACATGCATGGGTTACTACTCTGTAAATTTAATCACAGGCAGCAGAGGATTTATTTCTACCTCATTATCTGATAGAAACACAAAAGTAAAATGTTTGTTCAAAGAAAAAAAAACTTCAAAATGCTGCAGGAAGGAACTGCAGATGTTGGTTTAAACTGAAGATAGACACAAAATAGTGGAGTAACTCAGCAGGACAGGCAGCATCTCTGGATAGAAGTAATGGGTGACATTTTGGTTCGGGACTGAAGAATGGTCTGCCAAGAAACGTCACCCATTCCTTCTATCCAGAGATGTTGAGTTATTCTAGCATTTTGTGACTATCAAAGGTAATACAAATATATCTCTAAAAATAAAATATTTTGGTTTTGCAGAACCATATAAGAATATAAATTTCATGAAAAATGCATATTTGAACATATTTTTAATGCCATAGTGTATTAACTATATTATAATGACTCAATAATATTTGGCAAAGACTTTTCAACAAGATTGTGGAACATTAATTCATTTTCCATTGATTTACCGGTCGGTGTCAGAACAACAACCTTTCTCGCAATGTCAGCAAGACAAAAGAGATAATGATCGACTTCAGGAAGCAAAGCGGTGCACACACCCCAGTTTACATTAATGGCTTTGAAGTAGATGTGTTCCTAGTTCCTAGAAGTAAATATCACCAGCAACTTGTCTAAGCTACCATCATTGGAGACCCTCGGACTATCTTTAATTGGACTTTATCTTGCTTTATACGTTATTCCCGTTATCCTGTAACTGTACACTGTGGACAGCTCGATTGTAATCATGTATAGACTCTCCACTGACTGGGTAGCACGCAACAACAATCTTTTCACTGCACATTGGTAGACATGACATCAAACTAAGACTTTCTTCTACTCGTCTTTTTTTCTTTTATAATGAGGTGAGGAGATAAGAGGGGTTAGAATACCCTGGAATGCATGATAAGATGAAGCCTCTGTTCCTAGATCTTCAGTTGTACTAGCCAGGTCTGGTTCTTTTGAGGACACATTTTTGTCATTAAAATGGACTAGATTTGAAGCCTCATAACTCACAGCATACAGCATAGAAACAGGCTCTTCGGCCCATCTTCTCCATGCTGACCATGTTGGCACACTGGGCTAATCCCATTTGTCTACATTTGACCCATAGCCATTAAATCATTCCTGTCCACATACCTACCAATAGTCTTTTAAAAGTCGGAAGTGTATCCACTTCTATTGCTTCCTCTGGCAGCTCATTCCGGATACAGACTACCCTCATAGTAAAAACGTTGCACCCGAGGTCCCTCTTAAATCTCTCCCTCTCGCCTTAAATCTATGCTCCCTAGTTCTTGAATCCTCTCCTCTAGCCCACTGCCGTCTATAACAAACAGTGGCTCAATGGTGACCCCCTGTGGCTTCCAGTCAAAAACTGGAAAGAATTAAATTGTTTCTCTTTGTAGCAATGTTACAAAATTTTGAGATTTTAAAAATCAAGTCTGCAATTTATCCCATCAGATAAAGCATAACAATAAGTTTAATTTGACACCAAATTCACTTTCATATCTCAAGTATTAAAAAAGTTATGGCCATTTTCATACTCGGAAATTAGCATCTTGTTCCCTATTGATTTTCAATGGACATTACAAAAAAGCTGTGATCTTCGATAGTCAAAAGCCCATTTCTTAAGGAAAGATTAACATTTTTAAATAGCCTAAGCACAAATAATTCACAATATAACATGATTTTTATATCTAATTTACATTAATTTATAGGCCAAATGGAAGGAATTTAGTGTTCAATTGCCGTAAATAAATGCCCATTTAAATCGGCTTTCTTGTGGGTTCATGTGAACGCGCTGGTTTAGAACGTTCGCATCGCGCTGGATTAGTGCCCTCAAATGCCGAGAAAAATACTGCGGGATATAAAAAGCCCAAAATGAACTACTCGCTATAGATAACTTGATATACAGGGTTATATATATGCCCCATTTAATGTAAAAATAAGGTACATACCTTTAATTGTTTGCTTTATAAAACCCTGGGGCTGCGAGAGGTTGCGGAACGAGTGAGTAATTTTAAAACTATTATAACTATATTATCGAGGCCTATAAAACTAATAATACCTTTTGCGACCGGGTCTTGCAGCGATTTTTCGTTAATGATTTACTAGGCTGAACATCTGCGATTAGAACAGCCTAGTAAAAATCGCGTTTTAAACCCGCCCCCTCCAAACAGCGCCAAAATCGCGGACATGGCTGTGGGCAGATTCCCAATGACGATTCAGGTAGGTTTTGTAACATACCTACTCTTTGGTTTATATTTAGGAGATTTAAACTGCAGGCTGGTTTATACCGAAATTTTGAATCAATAAAATCTGAAATATCTGAAAGCTAATGGAATTAGCCCATACCCTGAGGGGATGAAGAGATGAGTCCAAATACAAAAATATATTTTGTTTCAATGGTTCAATGCTCCTTGGTGGTCAAGTATGTATTGCAGTGAAATTCTCTTTACATTGCTCACAATTGCACGAGTTATTGATTCATACAGTGTGGAAACAGGCCCTTCGGCCCAACTTCCCCAAGCCGATCAACATATTCCATCTACGCTAGCCCCACCTGCCTACGTTTGGCCCAGATCCCTCTAAACCCATTTTATCCATGTACCTGTCTAAATGAGTCTTAAACGTTGTGATAGTCCCTCCCTCTAGTCCCTGTCTCAACTATCTCCTCCGGCAGCTCATTCCATACACCCACCACCCTTTGTGTAAAAAAGGTACCCCTCAGGTTCCCATTAAATTTTCTCCCTGCTCATCTTAAACCTACGTCCTCCGGTTCACGACTCCCCTCCTCTGAGCAGAAGACTCTGCGTCTACACAATCCATTCCTCTCATGTCGCTATATTTTGGCGCCATTTACAAAAGTCTGAAATCAAGTCCGGGTGCTCAATGTTCACATCAATGTACAGCACAGTTTTATCACAATGTGGAATTTTCGGGTTCCGTTTCAGATTTGCAGCTTCTGCAGGATTTTGCTTTTCATGTACCAAAGCGATGTTTGACTAAGAGCACAGTCTGACATTGGTGTTGAAGAAAATTACAGTATTTGATAATAGGACTGAACCTTAAGCTTATAGCTGGACCAGCTAAATTCAGAGGTAGAAAGGCATAGAATCAAACAGTGTGGAAACAGGCTCGTCCACCCAACTTGCCCACACTGACTGAATCGTCCTGAATGGTTAACTTCTGGTCACTTTTTAACTACTTGCTCCGTTTTTCTTATTGTTCCGAGCAATACATAACACCGATCAACATGCCCCATCTACACCATTCCCAACAGCCTGCGCTTGGCCCATATCCCTCTAAACCTATCCTATCCATGTACCGGCACAAATTTTTTTAATGTTGTGATAGAACCCGATAATCTCTATGTCATGTTTAAGAAGGAACTGCAGATGCTGTCAAAGGTAGACAAAAATGCTGGAGAAACTTGGCAGGTGAGGCAGCATTTATGGAGCAAAGAAATCGGTGATGTTTCAGACTGAAGAAGGGTCACGACCCAAAACGTCACCCATTCCTTTGCTCCATAGTTGCTGCCTCACCCGCTGAGTTTCTCCAGCATTTTTGTCTACCTTCTATAAGTCATTTCTTCATTTTTCTCTACTTACATTAGAAAGCATTGGAAATATTCAGCCCATCAGCATGAAGGGTCTCGACCCAAAACATCACACATTCCTTCTCTCCAGAGATGCTGCCTGTCCCGCTGAGTTATTCCAGCATTTTGAATCTATCTTCTGCCTAAATTCAATTTCTGCAACCCTCCACTCCAGCAATCTTACCCCTTTATATTTCTCTTCCCATTCCCAATCCTTTATTCTGCATCTCTAAATATTCCCTGCTTTGCAGTTTATTGATTTGAAACATCAGCTATTTCCACGTTCCAAAGATGCTGCTTGCCTTGCTATTTACAACACTATTCTAATTCAATTACAACATCTGCAGTATTTTGGGTTACTTTTCTCTCTCATCAAGCAGAAATCCACCTGCGCCAGAGGATTGTAAGGTATTAAAGAATTAACAGCATCATTTGACAATATCTAGGCAACATCTGAAAACATTACAGCATAAAATGACAGATTCATCATAGATAAGGTAGACAGTCAGAATCTTTTTCCCCCGCAAGATGTAAAAAACCCAGATACTAGAGAGTATAGCCTTAAGGTGAGAGGAGTAAAGTTTACAAGAGTGGATGTTCTGCAAGATCTTTGGTTTCCTCCCACACTCCAAAGACGTACAGGTCTGTAGGTTAATTGACTTGGTATAAATATAAAATTGGCCCTAATGTGTGTAGGATGGTATTAATATGCGGGAATTGTTAATTGGTGTGGGCCGAAGGGCCCGTTTCAGCCCTGTATCTCTAAACTAAACTAAACTAAATCAGGCATTTATACAACCTTTAAATTGTTCTGCTTCATTAATTGATAAAGGTTGTATAAATGTGTAGGAAAGAACTGCAGATGCTGGTTCATACTGACGATAGACACAAAATGCTGGAGTAACTCAGCGGGACAGGCAGCATCTCTGGAGAGAAGGAATGGGTGACATTTCGGGTCGAGACCCTTCCTTGTCTTGTTGTGGAGTTGTATAAATGTCGATTTAAATGCGACTTTTTTATTTTTAATTGATCAAATTATCAAATGTTCCCATTGTTCAGAGTTTTATGCACAAACCATTAACAATTATCATCAAAACGTTACACTGTTAAGTTCTGCCCCTTCCTTCTATGTTCAGTTTAATAAACAAAGTACAAGGGATAAATGATGTTCACAGCAGTCTACGAGGCTCAAGCAACATTTAAACAATCTCAAATGATTAAGAGACCCAGATACTCATGTGTGACCAGGTCCACAAATGGATTTATATCAATCTTCTGACTGGGTTTGCAGATAACTACCAGCAAATCGTACGTGTCCAATTCTATTAGTCACTGTGTATTGCGTGGGTAGATTTCATTTTCCCCATTGCCCGATTCTGTATCTTGCACAAACATGTCTAGAAAATGGACTGCAGAATTTTTACGGTGCTAAATAGATGTGTGCCATTAGCTGCGATGGCAAACTGGGAGTTCAAGAAAAATAGTTTGGGCCACCTTGTTTGGAAAGAAATGTTATTGTAATTTACTCATTTGTTTAGTTTATTATTGTCACGTGGACAGAGGTCCAGTCCTAAGCTTTTGTTGGGTGCTTAGTATTAGTTTAGAGATACAGCGTGGAAATATGGCCCTTCGGCCCACCAAGTCCGCGCCGGCCAGCAATCCCCGTACACGAGGACTGGACTATCCTACACACCATGGACAATTTACATTTATACCAATCCAATTAACCTACAACCCTGTACATTTTTAGAGTGTGGGAGGAAACCAAAGATCTCAGAGAAAACCCACGCAGGTCACGGGGAGAACGTACCATCTCCGCACAGACAGCACCAGTGATCAGGATCGAACCCGGGTCTCTGGCGCTGTAATGGCAGTCGCTCTACCACTGTGCCACCGAAGATTGGATGATTTATAGTCTTTTGACTGGTACTGTCCAGTCAAAAGACTATACATGAATCCAATCAAACTGTTACGGGAATGAATAAATCCACACAGAGAGTTTCCCTGCGGCATACTCAGTTCGCCTCAGTGACGGCATTAGAAATGGGTCAGTGTTGTTAAAGAGATTTGTTCCTTAACAGCTTTGGACTGCCACAGAGAATAGTGGAGGGGGTAAATACAAAATGCTGGAGTAACTCACCAGGATTTAAACCAACATCTGCAGTTCTTTCCTACACATAGTGGAGGAGGGTATGGATTTGAGCAGAATGGGAAGTTGAAATTGAAAGTGTGATGAGATTGGGGGGGTGGGTGTGGATTTTAACAACACAATGGCCGGCTTTAAACTGCTGTGATCAGACTCGGAATAAACCGGGATCAGAGCAGGAAAGCACAATTGTATGCAGTACCCCGGCCAGCGGACGTCTTTTAGATACAGGATAAACAGCAAATGATTTATAAAATATAATCATATTTTATTTATTATCATTTGTTTTATATATGATTATTTTATAATATCTTAATAATATGGGGCGACACAGTGGCACGGCATTAGAGACGCTGCCTTGCAGTGAAAGAGATCCGAGTTCGATCCTGATCACAGGTGCCGTTTGTGCAGAGTTTGTACGTCTCCCCGTGACCTATTTCTGGCACCCCGGTTTCCTCCCGCACTCCAAAGACGCACAGGTTTGTAGGTTAATTGGCTTTAGTATAATTGTAAATTGTGTGTGTAGATAGTGTTAGTGTGCGGGGATCATTGGTTAGCGTGGACTCGGTGGGCTGAAGGGCCTGTTTCTGAGCCGTATCTCCAAACTAAAAACCCACTCGGTGAGATGCATGCTCAAGTGGGCTTTTAAAAAAACTGTGGAATGTTTTGTTTTCAATGCACGATGCACATGTTAGAACAGACACAAATGGATCCAATTTCTGGGCACGTCTCCACCGTGTCTCAGAGCTGTCAGAACCTTCAACTCCAGGGCCGTATGTCACGGTGATTGGAAGCAGGGAAGCAAGCTGTAGAATCAGATGTTCCCGTAACATACAAAGATGTCATAGTGCTCCTAGTCTGCATTACAATCCACTCTCCCATTATCCATTCTTCATCTTTTGTTAATTGTTAATTTGCTGATTTTCAGTGATGATTCAATGGTACATAAGTGCAGTGAAAATCTCTCTTTTTGCATGCAATCCACAAAAGAGTCGACACGTTTTCGGTGTTACAAAAGTACTCGTTAGAGTCATGTTGGTCCGTCTTCGTTCTCGTGTGTGTGTGCACTTTCCTTCCCACCCCCCCACCGCCCACCGGGCCCCTCTGAGTTCTCGGCGGCCACCCCCCCTCCGCTGGGTCCCTCTTTCATTTTGTTAATTTGTCAGAGAGAGCGTGGTGGTGCAGCGGTAGAGTTGCTGCCTACAGCACCCGACAAAGATAATTTGCAAAGCTTCAAGAAGACAGATAGGGATAAGGATATGTAGAGTGCTTAAAATGTTTAAAGTCCTCTTGATGTTTTATAATAATTGTTTTAAAGAAGGTTGAAACTGAGCATGCGTAGCTGACACACACTGCAGTTTACTTTGGTCAGATTCTGTTCTCTGTTGTCAAAGGACAAATGACGATCGTCAAACAATAAAGTAAGGACATTTTTCTTATCTGTAATGGGGTGACATTTGGCTGTGTATACTGTTCTGTGTTTTCAAGAGGTGAATGGTCTGTGAGTGTTTTAAAACCATTTGGGAAAAAGGATCATTCCTAAAGTGCTTGCTGTGATAAACAGAATATCAAAAGGAAAGTCTGTATATAAGGAGCAGATTAGTCTTTGTTCGTTGAGCAATCTCCTACATCGCTCCCAGTGATCACTGTATTTGGCGCTCTTGAATAAAGTCTTGATTGTCTTTTCCGTTATTTGTGTTGTGTATCAAGGTTTTCTTTAACACATCAGAGACCCGGGTTTGATCCTGACTACTGGTGCTGTCTGTATGGAGGTTGTACATTCTCTCTCTAACCGTGTGGGTTTTCTCCGGGTACCTGCAGTTTCCTCCCACACTCCAAAGACGTACAGATTTGTAGATAAATTGGCTTGGTATAATTGTAAATTGTTCCTAGCGTGTGTAGGATAGCGTTAGTGTGCGAAGTTCGCTGGTCGGCGCAGACTCGGTGGGCCGAAGGGCCTGTTTCCGCGCTGCATCTCTAAAACTAAAATTAAATAAAACCCAAATTTTTTTTTTCAAAGC
This sequence comes from Leucoraja erinaceus, assembly GCF_028641065.1. NCBI lineage: Eukaryota > Metazoa > Chordata > Chondrichthyes > Rajiformes > Rajidae > Leucoraja > Leucoraja erinaceus. Next base: position 30,468,646 of record NC_073378.1, on the reverse strand, counting down.
TATAAATTGTTACTTGTGTGGTATCATAGGTGTCGGCAATGAATGTTCAGCTATTCACTTTCCATACATGACTTAGATGCATTGCATTGTTAGGTAAGAAGGTGACCAACAAGAACATTTTCTTCAGGATTATAAACTTATTAGCGTGGTATCGCAGAAATCAGCAATGAGCTTTCAGCCCGAGAGGGCCGCTGAGCAGACTGGCTGCGGGAGGGAGTGCACGGCCTAGATGGGGGAGTGGACCGCTGGAGGCCCTGCAGCAGCCTGGGGCTCGGCTGAACCGGGAGCCGCTCCCAGAGCATGTGGACCTACAGCGATGGAGCATCGGCGGAGGACACCACGACTACTCTTGGACAGACCGACCCTGCAACGTCTTCATGACAACGGGCCTTCATGGTCAGACCAAGAATCCTAATAGAAACATAGAAAATAGGTGCAGGAGGCCATTCGGCCCTTCGAGCCAGCACCGATCATGGCTGATCATCCCCAATCAATAACCTGTGCCTGCCTTTTCCCCATATCCCTTGATTCCACTAGTCCCTGGAGCTCTATCTAACTCTCTCTTAAATCCATCTAGTGATTTGGCCTCCACTGCCCTCTGTGGCAGGGAATTTCACAAATTCACAACTCTCTGGTAAAAAAGTTTTTTTCTTACCTCAGTCCTAAATGGCCTCCCCTTTATTTTAAGAATGTGGCCCCTGGTTCTGGACTTGCCCAACATTGGAACATTTTTCCTGCATCTAGCATGTCCAGTCCTTTCATAATTGTATATGTTTCTATAAGAATACCACTCATCCTTCTAAACTCCAGTGAATACAAGCCTAGTCTTTTCAATCTTTCCTCATATGACAGTCCCGCCATCCCATGGATTAATCTTGTGAACCTACGCTGCATTGCTTCAATCACAAGGATGTCCTTCCTCAAATTAGGAGACCAAAACTGTACGCAATACTCCAGATTTGGTCTTATTAGAGTCCTAAACAACTGCAGAAGAACCTCTTTACTCCTATACTGAAATCTTCTTGTTATGAAGGCCAACATTCCATTAGCTTTCTTCACTGCCTGCTGTACCTGCACTCCAACTTTCAGTGACCGGTGAACAAGGACGCCCAGGTCTCGCTGCACCTCCCCCTTACCAAACCTAACCCCATTGAGATAATAACCCCCCCCCTTGTTTTTGCCACCAAAGTGGATAACCTCACATACTATACTGCATTTGCCACGCATTTTCCCACTCATTCAACCTGTCCAGGTCACCCTGCAACCTCCTAACATCCTCTTCACAGTTCACACTGCCACCCAGCTTTGTGTCATCCGCAAACTTGCTAGTGTTGCCCCTAATTCTCTCTTCCAAATCATAAATATATATGGTAAATAGTTGCGGCCCCAATACCGAACCTTGCGGCACTCCACTTGCCACAGCCTGCCATTCTGAAAAGGACACGTTCACTACTACTCTTTGCTTCCTGTCTGCCAACCAATTTTCTATCCATGTCAACACCCTACCCCCAATACCATGTGCTCTAATTTTAGTCACCAGTCTCCCGTGCGGGACTTATCAAAGGCTTTCTGAAAGTCTAGAAAGATCTTACAAGTATTGGGACTGGGAAATGGCGCCAAACGGTGACTCTGTATACTGTCTCAGTGTACTACTGCTATGCTTCGGTAGCACCGTGGTGCACTGGTAGAGTTGCTGCTTTACAGCGCTTGCAGCGCCAGAGACCTGGGTTCAATCCCAACTATGGGTGCTGTCTGTACGGAGTTTGTACATTTTCTTCTTGACTGCGTGGGTTTTTCACCGAGATCTTCGGTTTCCTCCCACACTCCACAGACATACAATTTGGTAGGCTAATTGGCTTGGGTTTGTATACTTGGTATAAATGTAAATTGTTCCTTGTAGGCTTGTGTTAATGTGCGGGGATCGCTGGTTGCTGCGGACTCGGTAGGCCGAAGGGCCTGATTCCGCGCTGGATCTCTAAACTAAACTGAAAAACTAAACTAAACCACACTTGTACTGTATCTGAGGTGCTTATCTAAGAAGTATGTACGTGCTTATGTATAGTGATAATTGAACTCTATACAAAAATGAATTTCACTGTACCTCGGTACAAGTGACAAATATAGTACCATACCACAGCACCTGTTTACATACATGACTTAGATAGATTACATTGCTAGGTAACAAAATTGCCTACAAGAACATTTTTACAGGATTATACTGTTACTAGCATGGAATTGGCAATGAGCACTCAGCTGTTTACACTTTACATACGTGACTTAGATACATTTACATAGCTAAGGAAGCAAATGATCTACAAGATCATCATTTCTAAAAAGAAACCGACTCGAGAATGAGAAAGATGGTAGATAGACTACGATGTCGGAAAAAGTGAGTGCTCTTCTGTTCAATAGTAGTTTGACTTCATTAGGCACCTTCTGACACAGAGATGATATTTAATTTGATGCACTAAGAATCCATGGCAATAGGTTTTCTAGCATCATGACAAGCTTCAAAAGCAAGATTGTAAAATATAAATAGAGCCTACCTTTCATAGCTTCAATGTTTTTCCTGTTAAGGAAAAAAATAAATGTTAATCCATGTCATTTAGAAATACAATAGTGTAGAAGTTAATTACTGAAAATTATGATACAGATAACACTCATTATAACGGACCATGAGGGTGGGGGGTAAATTGTGTCCGTTATTACCGATTGTCCGCTATAACCAGCTACGCTCCAACCATCTGGTGGTCACACCATTGCATTGTTAACGTAGTTACCATGTTAAATGTTTATAGAGTCAGAGTCATAGAGTGATACAGCATGGAAACAGACCCTTCGGCCCAACTTGCCCACACCGGCCAACATGCCCCATCTACACGAGTCCCACCTGCCTGCGTTTGGCCCATATACCCCTAAACCTGTTCTACCCATGTACCTGTCTAATTGATGGCCCCTGCCTCAACTACCTCCTCTGGAAACTCGTCCCATATGCCTGCCAGCCCTTGTGTAAAAAATCCTCTCCTATCCATGTACTGTCTAACTGTTTCTTAAACATTGGGATAGTCCCTGCCTCAACTACCTCCTCTGGCAGCTTGTTTCAATGATACTTTATTGTTACATGTACCTAGGTACAGTCGAATGCTTTGTTTTTGTATAGAATCCGGGTAAAAGCAACACAGCAGACCACGGCGAGGCAATACACAGTGTCACCACGTTTCGGGCGCCAACAAAGTTTCAACACTTCTCAGTCTTATCTTCTTGGGGGGGACTATGTATAAACACAGCTGTAATTTCTACATAGTGAAATCAAAATATATAAAAATGACCTTTAATAAAATCTGACAAAGTGCACTTTAGCCACATGTGATTTTTTTTCTAGTACAAATCTCAAATTGTGGAGTACAGAGGCAAATATATAAATGATGGGTCTTTGTCCCAAACATTATAGAGGGCACTGTACCAGCAGAGTAGAGAGATTATTATAAATCCTTACCTCTTTTGTTTCTTGTAGTTCTCCAGCTGTACAGTTTGTAGTTGCTTATAATGCTCAATGTCACATTGTTCGCAGATATCTTCCAAATGCAGCAAGTGTCCCTCCAGCTCTTCAAAGTCTTCTTCCAACTGAGCTGCAAGAGATGGAAAACAATGGTCTCACTTTAAAAATAACTTAATAATAAACTGTCCATGAGTATAGGCATGGTGGCGTAGCGGTAGAAATATTGCCTTACAGTGCCGGAGACCCGGGTTCGATCCTGGCCACGGGTGCTTGTCTGTACAGAGTTTGTACTTTCTCCCCGTGACCTGCGTTGTTTTTTATGAGATCTTCGGTTTCCGCCCACACTCCAAAGACGTACAGGTTTGTAAGGTAATTGGCTTGGTGTAAATGTAAAATAAATTGTCCACAGTGTGCATCGGGTAGTGTTAATGTGCGGGGATGGCTGGTTGGTGGTTCAGTTGTCAGTTCAGTTTAGTTTATTGTAACAGTGAAATGCTTTTGTTGCGTGCTATCCAGTCAGCAGAAAGGCAATACATGATTACAATCAAACCATTTACAGTGCATAGATACATGATAGGGGAATAACGTTTAGTGCAAGGCAAAGCCAGCAAAGCCCAATCAAGGATAATCCGAAGGTCACCAATGTGGTAGATAGTAGTTCAGCACTACTATCTGGTTGTGGAAGCATGATTCAGCTGCCTGATAACTGCTGGGAAGAAACTATCCCTGAATCTGGGGGTGTGCATTTTCACACTTCTATACCGTTTGCCCGATGGGAGAGGGGAGAAGAGGGAGTGGTCGGGGTGTGACTGGTCCTTGATTATGCTGCTGGCCTTGCCGAGAGAGTGTGAGGTATAAATGGAGTCAATAGAAGGGAGGTTGGTTTGTGTGATGGTCTGGGCTCTGTCCACAATTTGCTGCAATTTCTTGCGGTCTTGGGTGGAGCTGTTCCCAAACCAAGCTGTGATGCATCCTGATAAACCGATTTCTATGGTCCCTCTGCAACTTCTTACTTCAATTTTGATGTTAGGTTATCATCCAATATGCATCGTCACCTCATCATTTTCCTCAGATACCTCGAATACTTCCTACCAGCCCGCTTCCTTCAAGTGCAAGTCCACCCTCATTTCTTCATTGACTCCACCCTACTGTTCCAAGATGGCGTCACTTTTCTCTCAAATAGTGACGAACAGCTCACTATGATTAACAGTAATCCACTTCAACTATTTGGTATGAGGTTATGGTGTGATAGTAGTTTCATTCATCCAAAAAACTTGTTGTTGTCATAAATAAGCGGAAAATCACAGGCTGCCAGAATTTATGAACAGATTATTTCATGCTTGGTAAAGGATATGACTCATGTCCCTTGCATCCTCAAAATGATCAAATTTAAGTCATAACTAATAGTGAAAAACGATAGGTATGATCAATGCAGTTGTAATAATGTTGGTAAATATCCATAACTGTATAACACAATTTACTGTTCCCATGGCTGAATGTAGGACAGAGAAGACTGATCTCAGCTTAATCTTATGCTTGCCGGAGAACTGGGAAGGGGGAGGGATGGAGAGATGGAGAGAGAGAGAGAGAGAGAGAGAGAGAGAGAGAGAGCGAGAAAGAGGGAAAGCAAGAGTTACTTGAAGTTAAGTCAATATTAACACCCCTGGGGTGCAACCTGCCCAAGTGAAATATGAGGTGCTGTTCCTCCAATTTGCGTTGGGCCTCACTCTGACAATGGAGGAGGCCCAGGACAGAAAAGTCAGTGTGGGAATGGGAGGGGGAGTTAAAGGGTTTAGCAACCGGGAGATCAGGTAGGTTTAGGCGGACTGAGCAGAGGTGTTCAGCTAAACAATCGCCGAGTAAGCGCTTAGTCTCGCCGATATATAGGAGTCCACACCTGGTAAAGCGGATACAGTAGATGAGCTAGTCAGAGACAGTAAGACTGGTCAGAGAACTGGGAACGGGGAGGGTTGGAGAGAGAGAGGGAGAAAGCAAGGGTTACTAGGGTTATTATTTGCAATAATCACCTTGTTTTGGCATCATTTTGCAGTCAAAACTGCAGCTAGCCATAAAGGTCTGCAGTTGTGTTATATATTGAGTGCTATGTTTACAAACCTGTTGCGTTGCTGCTACAAGGAAGAATTTCATTGGTCCGTTTCGGGACATACAACAATAAAACATGCTTGACACTCTTAAGTCTACTTTCTTGGTCAATCGAATGGTCATGGTCATGGTCACATGGTCATGGACATGTCTGTCCAAAGGCGTACTAAGACTGTGGCCCCTGGTTCTGGACTCGCCCAACAATGTTCCCAATGTTGGCCGAGACCAGAACCAGGGGCCACAGTCTTAGAATAAAAGGGAGGCCATTTAAGACTGAGGTGAAAAAAAACGTTTTCACCCAGAGTTGTGAATTTGTGGAATTCCCTGCCACAGAAGGCAGTGGAGGCCAAGTCACTGGATGGATTTAAGAGAGTTAGATAGAGCTCTGGGGGCTAGTGGAATCAAGGGATATGGGGAGAAGGCAGGCACAGGTTATTGATTGGGGACGATCAGCCATGATCGCAATGAAGGGCCGAATGGCCTCCTCCTGCACATATTTTCTATGTTATGTAACTTGTCCAAGATGACCAAGATGCCCCAGCTACGCTAGTTTCAGTTCAGTTTATTGTCACGTATACGGAGGTACAGTGAAAAGCTTTTGCTGTGTGCTAACCAGTCAGCGGAAAGACTATAGATAATTACAATTGAGCCATCCACAGTGTAGATCAGGGTTATTGATTGGGGACGATCAGCCATGATCGCAATGAATGAGGGTGCTGGCTCGAAGGGCCGAATGGCCTCCTCCTGCACCTATTTTCTATGTATTCTATGTATAGGTTTGTAGGTTAATTGGCTTAGTAAATGTAAAAATTGTCCCTAGTGTGTGTAGGATAGTGTGGGGATCGCTGGTCGGCGTGGACCCAGTGGGCCGAAGGGCTGGTTTCCTTGCTGTATCTCTAAACTAAACTTATGCCCACATTCTCCTTTAGCACCCAAAAATTCAAAGAAAATGTTTTGAATATACTCAGTCTCTGAAAAGAAAATAAGTCAGTGAATTTGCTTCAATTCTTCAGTCAGTAGGCTTCTAGCTCTGTTTAGTTTAGAGATACAGCATGGGAACAAGCCCTTCAACCCACCAAGTCCACGCCAACCAGCGATCCCCATATACTAGCCCTATCCTACACACTGGGGACAAATTACAATTACCAAAGCCAATTAACTTTCCTGTGGGAGGAAACCAGAGTGCCCGTGGAAAACCCACGCGGTCACGGGGAGAAACTGCGTACAGACAGCACCCGTGGTCAGGATCGAACCCGGGTCTCTCGCGCTATGAGGCAGCAACTCTACCGCTGCGCCACTGTGCCCAGTTCTGCAACAGGGCCAAGTGAATGAGATGTTAAACAGTTAAAATGAATGTGCCAGAAATACCAAGGCCACTACAGCTTTAGATTATCAAATTACCATTTTTCCTTGCCATCAATCAGATATATAAACAGTGTTGAAATTATAATCACAATGTTTATATCTACAAATAGCTAGCAGACATGAGACATGAGGTGGGTTGCAATAAAGGCATTGATTGTATGATGTTACTTTAATTTTGTTCCATCAAATGTGAAGCCGTCTGCCAGAGATGCCGCCTGACCCACTGAGTTACTCCAGCACTCTGTGACTTTTTTTTAAACTGTAATAGGGAATCTGCATAGTAGCTGTAGTATTGGTGAATGATATGTGGGATAAGGATCTCCCAGATGCCACCACAGTGGGCACACCTATGTTTGATGGTTGAATGCTACCCAAGTTCGCTGGGTCTGTGCAGAAGGAAGCAATGGCAAATGATGGCCAAGGAAACTCAAATGAATAAAAACGTAACCATTCAACAAGATCTCCTGGGATGAGCCACAGAATCAAAGGACTGGCGGGCTGTCGAGGACAACCCAGCGGGGGCCCAGCGAGAACAAAGGGGGACCCGGCGTGGAAGGGCTGCCGAAAACAAAGGGGGACCTGGCGTGGGGGGGCCACTGATAACCAAGAGGGAGCTGGTGTGTAGAGGAAATGCAGAGAATATTGCTGATCATGTGCTGTGAACAACAGAATCATACCTAACGATATCTCCTTCACATCATTGTGAAAGGTGTCTCTGTAGTCGCCATGAACAGGCTCACCTGGAACACCAGGTGGCACCACCAGCAGTGGCTGCCTCGTCAATAGTCTGTCTGTCCTTTCTTCTCTTTGTTATTTTTAGTATGTGTTAAAAATTATGTTTTGGTGTTCCTTGGTTTGTTTTATGTGGGGGAAACTTTTTTTCAATCTCTTACTTCGACGGAGATGCAATTTGTTTCCGTCTCGTTACTCTGTCCACACTGCAGCCTAATATCGTGGAGTTTGCGACCTTTCCGGGAGACCGACCCCGCGCTCCAAGCTGCGGGACTTTAACATTGCGGAGCTTGCTATCCCTTTGCCGGGGATCGAAGCTCCAACCGCAGGGCCTGTGGACTTGAACATCGTGAAGCCTGTGGCTTCTGGTAAGAAGAGGCCAACTTGGGAGCTCCATGAGAGTTTCAACCGACCCGATGCGGGAGTTTCGATCACCCCGATGGGGGTTTCGATCGTCGGCTGCGAGGGCTTTGATCGCCCCGACTGCGGATGGTTTGACTGCCCCAACCGCGAGAGAACAAAGAGGAAGAAGATCTGCAGCGATTAGTGATCGCCCTGTAATCTACACATACGCGAAACAAGTCTCTACAACTTATACAGAAGCCAGGGATTAACCTATAAACCTGTAGTATTGCGTCTTTGGAGAGTGGGAGGAAACCATAGAGGGAGCACACCAGAGATTCCTGGGAAAGGACTGTCATGAGAAAGACGGATGACAAATACTCCATTATTGAGGGGGGGACTTATAGCAAACCCTTAAGGGGGTTGGAATCAGGATCCCGATCCTGGGTCACATCTTAAGGATAAGCTCTAAAACCGGCAGGAACTCTTTTTCACACAGAGAGTGCTGACTCTGGAACTCTCTGCCACAGAGGGTAGTGAGGCCAGTTCATTGCCCCTTGTGGCCACCAGGTATGGGATACCAGGCCATGATCATATTGAATGGCGGTTACTCCAAAATTTCTATGTTTCTCTTAGTGATCGCCCGTAATCTACACATACGAGAAACAACTCTACGACTTAACAGAAGCCAATTAACCTATAAACCTGTACGTCTTTGGAGAGTGGGAGGAAACCGGAGCACCTGGAGAAAACTCCATATAGACAGCACCCGTAATCAGTATCCATCCTGGGTCTCTGGTGCTCTAAGGCAGGAACTCTACTGCTACGCCACTATGCCGCCCCACCCCGGCCTGCTGAGTTACTCCAAACACTTTGGCTCTATCTTAAACCAAAATGCCAAGTGAGTAAGTAGATTCAGCATCAGTAGAGAAACTTGAAATCAGATATCCTACCTAAACCAGTTAATGATCTCAACCCCAGGACACCAATGTAATAGTTATTCAGTGCCGTGCCCTACACCTGACCTCCTTCAGTTGTTTTATCAGTAACCTTCCTTCCATAACATATAGAAATGGAGAGGTTCAGTGATGAATGGCCTACCCTCAGAAGATATAGCAGTGTACACATTCACACAGCAAACCCTGGACTACAGTGGCTTGCAAAGGTATTCATACCCCTTGAACTTTTCCACATTGTGTCACGTTACAACCACAAATGTAAATGTATTTTATTGGGATTTTATGTGATAGACCAACACAAAGTGGCGCATAATTGTGAAGTGGAAGGAAAATGATACATGGTTTTCAAATTTATTTACAAATAAAAAACTGAAAAGTGTGGCGTGCAAAGGTATTCAGCCCCCTTTACTCTGATACCCCTAAATAAAATCCAGTGCAACCAATTGCCTTCAGAAGTCACCTAATTAATAAATAGAGTCCACTTGTGTGTAATCTAATCTCAGTATAAATACAGCTGTTCTGTGAAGGCCTCAGAGGTTTGTTAGAGAACATTAGTAAACAAACAGCATCATGAAGCCCAAGAAACACACCAGACAGGTCAGGGATAAAGTTGTGGAGAAGTTTAAAGCAGGGTTAGGTTATAAATAAATATCCCAAGCTTTGAACATCTCACGGAGCACTGTTCAATCCATCATCCGAAAATGGAAAGAATATGGCACAACTGCAAACCTACCAAGACATGGCCGTCCACCTAAACTGACAGGCCGGGCAAGGAGAGCATTGATCAGGGAAGTAGCCAAGAGGCCCATGGTAACTCCGGAGGAGCTGCAGAGATCCACAGCTCAGGTGGGAGAATCTGTCCACAGGACAACAATTAGTCGTGCACTCCACAAATCGGGCCTTTATGGAAGAGTGGCAAAAAGAAAGCCATTGTTGAAAAAAAGCCATAAGAAGTCCCGTTTGCAGTTTGCCACAAGCCATGTGGGGGACACAGCAAACATGTGGAGGAAGGTGCTCTGGTCAGATGAGACCGAAATTGAAGTTTTTGGCCTAAATGCAAAACGCTATGTGTGGCGGAAAACCAACATTGCACATCACCCTGAACAAACCATCTCCACTGTGAAACATGGTGATGGCAGCATCATGCTGTGGGGATGCTTTTCTTCAGCAGGGACAGGGAAGCTTGTCAGAGTTGATGGGAAGATGGATGGAGGCAAATACAGGGCAATCTTGGAAGAAAACCTGTTAGAGTCTGCAAAAGACTTGAGACTGGGGCGGAGGTTCACCTTCCAGCAGGACAACGACCCTAAACATACAGCCAGAGCTACAATGGAATGGTTTAGATCAAAGCATATTCATGTGTTAGAATGGCCCAGTCAAAGTCCAGACCTAAATCCAATTGAGAATCTCTGGCAAGACTTGAAAATTGCTGTTCACAGACGCTCTCCATCCAATCTGACTGAGCTTGAGCTATTTTGCAAAGAAGAATGGGCAGAAATTTCAGTCTTTAGATGTGCAAAGCTGTTAGAGACATACCCCAAAAGATTTGCAGCTGTAATTGCAGCGAAAGGTGGTTCTACAAAGTATTGACTCAGGGGGGCTGAATACTTTTGCACGCCACACTTTTCAGTTTTTTATTTGTAAAAAAATTTTGAAAACCATGTATAATTTTCCTTCCACTTCACAATTATGCACCACATTGTGTTGGTCTATCACATAAAATCCCAATAAAATACATTTACGTTTGTGGTTGTAACGTGAGAAAATGTGGAAAAGTTCAAGGGGTATGAAAACTTTTGCAAGCCACTGTATATACGTGGTAAATGGCCCGTAATATCCAAGGCACAAGAGTGTCAAGCAGCATCAATGTCTGACGTGGAGCGTTTGGAGAGGGTGCAGAGCAGGGTTACCAGAATGCTGCCTGGATTACAGGGTTTCAGCTATAGGGAGCGGTGGGACAGACTTGGATTGTTTACTCTGAAGGTTTGAGAGGTTGAGGAGATACTTGAAATGTCCAACACCAGTAGTATAATGGAAAGAGCAAGTTTTGTTTTTTTCACATGAGAGGCATAGATAAGGAGAAGGAGATGGGGAGGAATGGGGTTAGGCGGATTAGAACACCATTGATTGAATGGCAGGTTAAACAAGGAAGAGGTAGATCAGCCATGATGATGAATGGCAGACTGAACTTGAGTTTGGCCTAATTATTCCTTAATATTATGGACACAGTCGCATTCAGGTTTATTGTCCCTCAAATGAAGTTCAAACAGTTTTCGGCAGTCGTACAACACGAAAAAACCATGCCACAATTAACACAAACATCCATCACAGTGAATCTCCTCCTCATTGTGATGGAAGGCAAAGTCATTGTCTCTCCACCCTGTTTTCCATGGTTCTCCTGATATTCCCCCGCAGGCAAGTCCGCCGACGGGGAATGTAAGGCCCCTCCAGGTCGTTTTCCCCCGTTGGAGGCCGCTCCAAAAAGGTGCTGTGAGGATGTCCCCCAAGGCCTGAAAAGTTCCGGAGACCCGACAGGGAAAAGCTCTCCACGTCGGGTCCCCCGTACAGGGCGAGAGGTTTCCGGTTGGAACGGTTAGGCCCCCCCCCCCCCCCCCCCCCACCCGCCCCCCGCATATACACAGCTAAAAACAATATATAAACTACAACCAAACTATACACTCAACAGGACAACCATTCAAAAAAGAACAGACAGGCTGCAAAGGCCGCTGCCGCGAGGCGCCGCCATCTTTCAGTGTCATATTCAACTCCAGATCTGTGTTCCTGACAACAAACCTACATCACCTCCAGATTACTGTTGTCATTTCCATTACCTCAGTGCATCTGCTCTTCAATCTTACATTCAAGCCTCAGGTCAGAAAAGAAAGCACACAAACACCTCTACTTCCTTAGAAGGCTTAGGAAATTCAGCATGCTTAGTTTTTTAGTGTTTAGTTTAATTTAGAGATACAGAGCAGAAACAGGCCCTTCGGCCCACCGAGTCTGCACCGACCAGCGATCCCCGCACATTAATACTATCCTACACACACTAGGAACAATTTACACATACAGCAAGCCAATTAACCTACAAACCTGTCCGTCTTTGGAGTGTGGGAGGAAACCGAAGATCTCACGGTCACAGGGAAAACGTACAAACACGATACAGATAGCACCCATAGTCGGGATCGAATCCAGATCTCCAGCATTGAAAGCGCTGTAAGGCAGCAACTCTACCGCTGCACCACTTCTAAAATGTGCTGGTGAAACCATTTTATCGGGATGCATCCCAGCATCCAAGAGTTTCTGTGCTAGTATGTTCTCCCTCTCTCATGCGAGTCAGTCATAGCATTGATAACATTTTCGCAGACCCAGCAAAACCAGTGCAGTGAACATACAGGATTGTTAACATGCAAGGTATGTCACCCCAAAAGACCCCAAAATAAGATTTTTTCAAGATGCTATAAGATTCTTTTATGGGTGGCACAGTGGCGCAGCAGTAGAGTTGCTGCCTTACAGCACCAGAGACCTGGGTTCGATCCTGACGATGCGTGCTCTCTGTACGGAGTTTATAGGTTTTCTCCGTGACCTGCGTGGGTTTTCTTCGGAATTTCCAGTTTCCTCCCACACTCCAAAGACATACAGGTTTGTAGGTTAATTGGCTTGGTAAAATTGTACATTGTCGCTAGTATGGGTAGGATAGTGTTAGTGTGCAGGGATCGCTGGTCGGTGCGGACTTGGAAGGAATAGGAATACTTTATTGTCACATGTGACTAGGCACAGTGAGATTCTTTGCTTGCATACACAGTATATACAAATAGCAGCCACCTACGACACTGACAAAGTCACAAAGCCGGCTTCCCATCTTGTGTCCCCCCCCACCCCCCCCATCAGTTTCCCCATTGCCCTTTGTTCCCCCCTCATTGGCCATTGTTCTCCCTCCAAGCCTGGTCTTCCATTGTTCTCTCCCCCCACCCCCCTTGGTGGGCTGAAGGGCCTGTTTCCACCCTTTCCTCTGAACTAAACTAAACTAAAAGTAAAAGTCTGAACCGGCACTCGAGAGTAGTGCCACAGCTGTGAGCAGAGGTGCCATTGTCTGAAGCTATATGTGTCAAGTTGCATTTATCCACAAATAGATCATCTCCACCCTCACTGTCAGACAAACATTTACATTCTACAATGACCAATTTGAAACCAATTCCTATTTTCCACTGATACAAACTTGGATGTGCAAACATGGAGCTGCAGAAAGGAATTGCAGATGCTGAATCGGAAGAAGGGTCTCGACCCAAAACATCTCCTATTCCTTTTCTCCAGTGATGCTGCCTGACCCTCTGATTTACTCCAGCATTTTTTGTACATTTTCAATGCTGGTACCATAATGAGACTTCAGAGTCCATCCACTCTTACTGCTTCTATTCTTTACATTTATTAAAGAGATACAGTGCGGAAACAGGGCCATTCGGCCCACCGAGTCTGCGCTGACCAGCGATCACCCCATACACTAGCACTATCCCACATACAAGGGACAATTTACAATTTTACTGGCCGATTATCGACGTCTTTGGAATGTGGGAGGAAAATCGGAAAAAACCCACACGGTAACGGAGACAATGTACAACCTCCGTACAGTCAGGCTGGTGAGTGCTCCCTTAAGGGCCTGTCCCACTTGGCGATTTTTTCGGCGACTGCCGGCATCATATCAGTGTCGCCAAAAGATTTTGAAAATTTCAAAATCCAGCGGCGACAAAAAAATGTTGCGACACTTGAAAAAACACCATGCGTCAATATGTTTAAGAAAGAACTGCAAATGCTGGAAAAATCTAAGGTGGACAAAAATGTTGGAGAAACTCAGCGGGTGAGGAAACGTCTATGGAGCGAAGGAATAGGGGACGTTTCAGGTCGTGACCCTTCTTCAGACAATACGTCATCATGACGCGTCACCGCCGCAAATTTTTCGGTGACCTGATAATGAAGCTGGCAGTCGCTGAAAAAATCGCCAAGTGGGACAGGACAGTTAAGTGTAAGGACACGCAGCATAAACAGTCTCTGTGGGACTAGAAATTAAAATGCACTCCCACTGATGAGTCACATAAAATGTCCCAGACCATATTTGCACATTGAAGAGCTGAATATTAGGATTACTGAAAATGTTCCAAACCAATTAATGGGAATCCATTTCCAGATATTTATCTTTGTTTTAAGGAGTTTATAAATTCCTGTAACTATTTCCTATTACAATCATGGACACAGAGTGCTAGAGTAACTCAGCAGGTCAGGCAGCTTCGCTGGAGAACATGGATAGTTGACATTTCGGATGCTTCTTCAGACTCAAGGGCCCAGTACCCAAAATATCACCCATCCATTTTCTCCTGACTCGCTGAGTTACCCCAGCATTTTGTGTCTATCTTTGGGATAAGCCAGCATCTGCAGTTCTTTTTTAATACATTATGATCTGCGGATCCTTGGTTTAGTTTAGTTTAGAAAAACGTCGTGGAAACGTTATACGTCGTGGAAAGAGGGTAATGGTGGATGGTTGTTTGTCGGGTTGGAGGCAGGTGGCTAGTGGGGTGCCTCAGGGATCGGTGTTGGGTCCTTTGTTGTTTGTCATGTACATCAATGATCTGGATGAAGGTGTGGTAAATTGGATTAGTAAGTATGCAGATGATACCAAGATAGGGGGTGTTGTGGACAATGAAGAGGATTTCCAAAGTCTACAGAGTGATTTAGGCCATTTGGAAGAATGGGCTGAAAGATGGCAGATGGAGTTTAATGCTGATAAATGTGAGGTGCTACACCTTGGCAGGACAAATCAAAATAGGACGTACATGGTAAATGGTAGGGAATTGACGAATACAGTTGAACAGAGGGATCTGGGAATAACCGTGCATAGTTCCTTGAAGGTGGAATCTCATACAGATAGGGTGGTAAAGAAAGCTTTTGGTATGCTAGCCTTTATAAATCAGAGCATTGAGTATAGAAGCTGGGATGTAATGTTAAAATTGTACAAGGCATTGGTGAGACCAAATCTGGAGTATGGTGTACAATTTTGGTCGCCCAATTATAGGAAGGATATCAACAAAATAGAGAGCGTACAGAGGAGATTTACTAGAATGTTGCCTGGGTTTCAACAACTAAGTTACAGAGAAAAGTTGAATAAGTTAGGTCTTTATTCTCTGGAGCGCAGAAGGTTAAGGGGGGACTTGATAGAGGTCTTTAAAATGATGAGAGGGATAGACAGAGTTGATGTGGATCAGCTTTTCCCTTTGAGAATAGGGAAGATTCAAACAAGAGGACATGACTTCAGAATTAAGGGACAGAAGTTTAGGAGTAACATGAGGGGGAACTTCTTTACTCAGAGAGTGGTAGCGGTGTGGAATGAGCTTCCAGTGGAAATGGTGGAGGCAGGTTCGTTGGTATCATTTAAAAATAAATTGGATAGACATATGGATGAGAAGGGAATGGAGGGTTATGGTATGAGTGCAGGCAGGTGGGACTAAGGGAAAAAAGTTGTTCGGCACGGACTTGTAGGGCCGAGATGGCCTGTTTCCGTGCTGTAATTGTTATATGGTTATAAACAGGCCCTTCGGTCCGCACTGCCCAAAATTTACCTTGTACACCGGTTCTATCCTGCACACTAGGGTCAGTTTACTGAACCTAATTAACCTACAAACCTGCTTGTTTCTCCATCTGATCGCAGCTCTCTACACATCAAATAAATGCTATATTTAAAAGTATTGGTTTAGTTTACACATACATGTACCACCTGCAAAAAAGGTGCTTGTTTAATGAGATATTTATCTGATTCCAAGTCGTTCCTACAGGTCTAACACCGATTTTCTGGTAACTGGTGGTCCGGCACCTCCTCTAATCCGGACAAAATAATGAGCGCCCACATGATATTCCCCCCCGGAGGTCCCCCCCGAAAATGTGGCGCCTAGACCGGGTGAGGCGGCCAATCTCAACTGGACTTCCGCAGCCGATCGAATATGGCCCCTGCTGCCGCGTCTCTGTAACTCCGGCCCAGCCGGATCCGGGAGATCCGTTCCCATAGCTGCATCGCGAGGCCGACTTTGCGGGCCGGTATCCCAGCCCCTATGGCGGCCCAGGCGGAACGTTCCAGGTACCGTTGAACTCCTCTCGGAGGCAGTGACTTCTGTTGGCCCGACAAAACAGATAATCCAGCAAGGCTCTGGGACCAAGGGTGCCGGAAAATCAGTGGTGGAGCTGTATGGGAAAAACCATAAAGTCTACAGCAGAACATTTTGTTTTACTTGACGCAGTTTGTGAATCTATAAATCATATGAAGCTGTTTAATGATGCATAGCTTCAAAGTAGATACTATGACGACTAAGTAGTACTCTCATTCTTCACTTCAAAAAGGCTCTTGTGGCAGAGGGAAACAAATCTCAGTGTCTGAAATGCACATGCAGAGACTCTCAATAACCACATATTAACTGAAAAGATCAACATTCAGTAACATTCATGAACAGGAACCTTCAACTGTTTTAGACACAAAATGCAGCAGAAAAGGCAGCATCTCTGGATGTTTCGGGTCGAGTCCCTTCTTCATCACCCATTCCTTCTCTCCAAAGGCGCTGCCTATTCTGCTGAGTTACTCCAGCATTTTGTGTCTATCTTTGATGTAAACCTCCAACTGTTTTCACTGATTTGATTATAAGCAGTGAATAACACTATCTTACACCCACCGTGAACAACTTTTACATACCAAGCCAATTAACCTACAACCCTGTACGTTTTTGGAGTGTGGGAGGAAACCCAAGATCTCGGAGAAAACCCACGCAGATCACAGGGAGAACGTAAAAACTCCGTACAGACCCGTAGTCGGGTTGAACCCGGGTCTCCGGCGCTGCATTCGCTGTAAGGCAGCAACTTTACTGCTGCGCCAATGTGACCGCCATCAACATCAAAAGGCATCAACTATTTATGGCCTACAAAATACATTTAATTATTAATACAAAACTGGATCCAAACTCAAAATTAATAATACTTGGAATATCAGAGCAAAGTTTAACACTCACAACAAGCCAAAGAAATTTCCTCGACTACAGTATAATAACCGGGAAAAAATTAATATTAAAATTTTGGAAAGGCCCTACAACCCCCACAATTAAAATGTGGATTGTGGAAATGTCAGAGACCCTATATCTAGAAAGAATTAGACTTGTCTTAATGGACAAACAAGAACTTTTTGATAAAATATGGGCTCCATTCATTAATTATCTGACGGGATAGATTGGCCCAGCACGAAAACCCAACTGAAACTTGAACTCAGGATTAGATGAAAAGTCATACTTTATAATCTACAAACCTATCTCCAATGACGTATTATAAGTAATCCATTCCACCTTTTTTGTTTTTTTGATATTTGTAACTCTTTATTCTCTCTTTCTCTCTTTTTCTATATAAAAAAAACACTAGTAGAAATAATCGACAATTGAAAATTTTAATAATGTATGACTGATGTATATGAAAAGTTTTTTTACTATAATATGAACTATACTTTATAATATGTCTACTTCTAATAAAATTATTATTAAAAAATATACATATATATATTTAATTCAGCCACAAACTTGTCACCTATATATAATGCTGCCATCAAAAAAAAAAAAATTCTCCTAACACCGCGTCAATAAAAGGGGTGAAATGACGCGGCATGCTTGTGTTCAAATGAATTTTCAGCTAACCCTCTCAAATATCTCCTCTCAAACTCACTTATGAAACCCAACAAGGTACGTGAGAATAGTTATGAAAATTAAATCACTCTGGTAGCGCAGCAGTAAAGTTGCTGCGTGACAAGTGGCAGCTCTTAAAAGTAGAAAGTCCAAATAGGTACCACTGCTTCATGTTTTAAGTGAGAGCGGCACGGTGGAGCAGCGGTAGATTTGCTGCCTCACAGCGCCAGAGACCTGTGTTTGATCCTGACTGCGGGAGCTGTCTGTACGGAGTTTGTACGTTCTTGTAACCGGGTGGGTTTCTCCAGGTGCTCCGGTTTCCGCCCACATTCCAAAGACATACAGGTTTGTAGCTTAATCGGCTTTGGTAAAATTGTCCTGAATGTGTAGGATAGTGCTAGTGTACAGGTTGATCATTGTTTAGAGATACAGCACGGAAACAGGTCCATCGGTCCACCAAGTCCGTGACGCCGCATATTATTATTCTACACACACTATGGACAATTTTTACATTTACCAAGCTACCTACATACCTATACGTCTTTGCAGTGTGGGAGGAAGCCAACGATCTCGGAAGAAACCCACATGGTCACGGGGAGACCGTACAAACTCCATAAACAGCACCCGTAGTCGGGATCGAACCTGGGTCTGCGATGCTGCAAGCGCTGTGAGCCAGCAAGTCTACCGCTGCGCCACCGTGCCGTCGAGTGAGGCCTTGTTTCCGCATTGTATCTCTACAGTTTAAAGATGCAAATAAACTTCACAGGGCCATTAGTTTGGCCAAAAAAAGGAAAATGTCAATGATCTGAGGCCTTCTCTCACAGGGATAAAAGAATGAGCTTTCCCATTTGTAATGCAGATATCCAAAACAAGCAGCTTTTGAACCTCAATTTAGTTTCAAACAACTTTTGCACTCTTGTTACTGCCAGAAGACTATGGCTCAAATCTTATTTTAATTTCAAGCACATAAAACTAGAGTGAATTGACAGACTGATCAGGGGGTTGTTAGTGTGAAAGATGTGACAGGAAGAAAGTTATGTAGCTGGAAAGCAGAAGAAATCCACGTAAATCTTCTCTCCATTAACAACTTAACAACATCTTTCCTATAGTAGGGCGATCAAAACTGAACACAAAACTCTAAATGGGGCCTCACCAATGTCTTGTGCAACTGTAACATAATATCCCAACGTCAATACTCAATATGTGTAAGAACGAATTACAGATGCAGGTGTACACCGAGGATGGACACAAAATGCTGGGGTAATTCAGCGGGACGGGTAGCATCTCTGGAGAAGAGGAATAGGTGACGTTTCGGGTCGAGACCCTTCATTAGACTGTTCATCACTCTTCAGATTCTTCATCATTCTCAATACCCTGACTGAATGAAGACCAATGTGCTGAAAGCCTTCTTAACCACCCTATTTACCTGTGACGCCACTTTCAAGGACTTACTGTACCCTCCATAATATTTGGGACAAAGACACCACATTTTGAGATTTGTAATAGAAAAAAAATCACGTGGTTAAAGTGCACATTGTCAGATTTTAGTAAAAGCCATCACTCTGATATAAGTTAATTTTTGTCTCATCTGTCCACAAGACCTTTTTCCAGAACTGTGGTAGCTCTTTTAAGTACTTCTTGGCAAACTGTAACCTGGCCATCCTATTTTTGCGGCTAACCTGTGGTTTGCATCTTGTGGTGTAGCCTCTGTATTTCTGTTCATTCTGTGGACAGTGGTCATTGACAAATCCACACCTGAATCCTGAAGTGTTTCTGATCTGTCGAACAGGTGTTTGGGGAGTTTTTTTAAATTATAGAGAGAAGACCTGTCATCAGCTGTGGAGGCCTTCCTTGCCTGCCAGTCCTTTTGCGATTAGTAAGCTCACCAGTGTTCTCTTTCTTAGGTGGGATTGGTGACCACCTAAACTGTCCACCTTAAGTGACCACCTAAACTGTCATTTGGCAACCTAAAAAGCTGCCTAGGTCACCCGGCTGGCAACAGGGAAAAAAAGTTGAGAGCCCTGGTCCAAATGTTTTTTAAATTTTGTGATAGTACCTGACTCAACTACTTCCTTGGGCAGCTCGTTCCATACACCCACCATCCTTCATGTAAAATAGTTGCCCCTCAGGTTCCTATTAAATTATTCCCCCCTCACCTTAAGCCTATGTCACTAATTCTCGATTTCACTACTCTTGGTAAAAGACTCTGTGGATTTACCCAATGTATTCCTCTCATGATTTTGTACACCTCTATAAGATCACCCCTCATCCTCCTGCACTCCAAGAAATAAAGTTCTGGCCAACTCAACCTCTCCCTATAGCTCAGGCCCCCGTGACCCGAGATCTTGATCTACTAATAACCGTTTGCTCTTATAACCAAAGGTTATGCTGACACAATGAAATGTCATTAATGTTCTTCTTCGCTAAGAGATCTATGTCTTCAATAGTCTCCGTGTGAAGCTTTCGTTAGCGGGTAGTGTGGTGCAGGAAGGTGGAGAACCTTTGCTGAAGTAAAGTACGAGATCCATCTCCTCGCATGCTTCAGTGAACACATCAACTAGGACTTGAAGCTGACCTCTGAGCATTCGTAATTGCAAGTTCATGTCATGAAAACAAAATTAGGCCATTTGGCCCATCAAAACTACTCCACCATTCAATCGTAGCTGATCTATCGTTCCATCCCAACCCCATTCTCCTGCCTTCTTCCCGTAACCCCTAACGCCTGTACTAATCAAGAATCTGTCAATCTCTGCCTTAAAATATCCATAGACAGCCTCCACAGCCGTCTTGTGGCAAAGAATTCCACGGATTCACCACCCTCCGACTAAATAAATTCCTCCTCATCTGCTTTCTAAATCCTATCCTTTTTTGAATGGCCGTTGTAATGATACCGGGAATCTCCTAGAACTAGGTGGCAAGACTGAGTGAGTGAGTGAGGACCCAGCCAGCATACTGCTCAGAACTTCCCATCTTTACCACGAGAGTAGCTGAGGACAGACTGCCTCACATCAGAGTTGCTAAAGCGTACTGAGAGTTTTTAAATATTTCTGATGCAGCTTTTCCGAGCCATTAGAACTCCTTTGATGCAGAAAAATAAAAAAATTAGTTTCAATAAATTATTAAAAAATGCACTGAAAAGCTTTTAAATAATTAAAAGCATGAAATAAAATGACAACCCATCTTTCTTCTCAGATGCACGTTGAGAATCCCCGTGGAGAAATCCATTACAACGTCGGATAATGCAGTTAAATCCCCAACATCGCCAGAATCGACAGCGGGGGCGCCTACAACTGCAGGATATGATCGCCTGAAGCCAGCTAAATTGGAGTCCTGCCTGCACTTCTAGTCTCCCCATTACAGGAAGGATTTAGACTTTAGACTTCAGAGATACAGTGCAGAAACAGGCCCTTCGGCCCACCTTGCCGACCAATGATCATCCCGCTACACCAGCACTATCCTACACACTAGGGACAATTTACAATTTACCAATGCCAATTAAATTTACAAACCTTTTTTTTTTTAAGTTAAGTTCAGCTTGCAAACAGGCCCTTCGGCCCACCTAGTCCAAGCCGACCAAGAGCGGAACTCACTATCAAAACACGGAGGGGACGGGGGACACCATTTTTTGGCGGCCACGCGCCCACTCGCACACACGCGCGAGGCTTTGGAGGGTCAATCCAGTGCTAAAAACTGAGATTTTAAAATTGGGATCTAGAGCAGTGGATGCAATAGATGAGGTTGGAGGAGGTGCAGGTGAACCTCTGCCGCACCTGGAAAGACTGCTTGGGTCCTTGAATGGAGCCAAGGGGGGAGGTAAAGCGACAAGTGTAGCATTTCTTGCGTTGGTGTGGAGCAAGTGTTTTTTGTTAAACACAGTGGGTGGTAAGTGCCTGGAATACGCTGCCACGGGTGGAGGTTGAGGCAGATAGTGGCATTTAAAGGACGCTTGGATAGGCATAAAATGCTGGAGTAACACAGCGGGACAGGCAGCATCTCCGGAGAGAAGGAATGGGTGGCGTTTCAGGTCAAGACCCTTCTTCAGAGGCATACAAAAATGCTGGAAAAACTCAGCGAGTGCAGCAGCATCTATGGAGCGAAGGAAATAAGCAATGTTTGGGTTTCGGCCCGAAACGTTGCCTATTTCCTTCACTCCATAGATGCTGCTGCACCCGCTGAGTTTCTCCAGCATTTTTGTCTACCTTCGATTTTCCAGCATCTGCAGTTCCTTCTTAAACACTTCTTCAGAGGCATATGGATATGCAGGGAATGGAGGGATGTGGGTCGTGTGCATGTAGAAAAGTGACGGCAGCGGCATCGTGTTCGACACTGACATTGTGGGCCAAAGTTCTCGTGCAGTACTGCTCTATGGTCCGTGTTGCAATTAGCCTTGTTCCAAAGAAGCTAATTGCAACATTTGCTGAAAGCCAGGCTGCCTGCACTCATCCCAAGCAATCAATAACCAGCTCAGCAGGTACAATTTTCCACAGTGGGGTGCTTTAACTTTTAGTCAGGTCATTAAATATTGGGAGGGACTAAACATTCAGTTCAAAACTGCTGCAGTTCACACTTGGTGGTTAAATAAGCACAACAGGGGGAAAAGCCTGTGGTGATGTCAACCTTATCGTCCTTGGCCATAACTACTAAACTAATGGCACAATGAAACAAAAGGGTTGATCATGCTTCTATATTTAGAGGATTTAACAAATCAATAAGACTGAAAATAATACAGCTTATCCAAGATAATTCTATCCTGGCAACATTTAAACCAATTACTAAGGCTGCACATTGTTCCAGTTCACCTATGTCTCCCCTCTACCTAGAGTCCTTCCTCAAGCTTCACAATTCACAACTCTTCACTTCTATTGTCCCACATCTACTCTCTTTTCATCTCTGGCTTTTGTCTATCAAGCAACCCTCCTCACCTGTGTCGACCTATTACTTGCCAGGCTTTGTGCTGCAAACATTAATACATATATACATACACACACATATACAATATATACAAACATACTCGCATATCTCTCCATATATACATACACACACATACACATATATCTGTATATACACGCGTACACACACACACATTAAAAAATATATATATATATATACTCACACACATATATATACACACACACACACACACACATATATATATATATATATATATATATATATATATACATACATATACAAACACACACATATATATATATATAGAACTTTTTTATTGCTATAGGTGCACAACCATTTATCCGAAATTCCAAATAACGAAAAACTCAGAATAGCGGACATTTTTTCGGTCCTTGAAGAAAGGTCCTTGAAGACGTTCACCGAAGGCGGCCCGCAGAGTTGACAGCGGAACCTCTGGTCGGTCCTCGAAGAAAGGGGAACTAAATCCCCATTCATAAAAGAGAAGGTGAAGGTATATTGCGCGGGAGGGTTAATAATTGACAATCTGCTGCTGCCTGCCCGCTGAGCAGTCACCGGAGACGTCAGGACCAACGAGACACCGACCCCCAGGCCCACTGCAAGCACGGAGATCCCAGAGACCCACAGCCAGCAGCAGCCCAGCCCCGTTCCAACTCCAGAGGAAAACTGCAAACTGGCCGGCGCCGTCAGGACCACCAGAAGCCGCTCCCCGATGGGCCGCTATGGCGACAAGTGGCAGTTCGCCCACAGCCCGAGCTGCGCCCCCTCATCGGGACATCGACCCCCAGGCCCATTGCAAGCACGGAGATCCCAGATCAGCAACTCCAGCCCAGCCCCGCTCCAACTCCAGAGGAACACGCTCCCCGTAGGGGCAGAAGCTGATGGTGTGCAAGGTAGTCTTGTTCTTAGGGTGGCGCAGCTCGGGCTGTGGGCGAACTGCCACTTGTCGCCGTAGCGGCCCATCGGGGAGCGGATTCCTCTGGAGTTGGAGGGGGAGGGGGGTATTGTGCTGTTTAATCGCCCCCTGCTTTCCCAGGGACAGGGAGACACAGCGGCTTTTGAGAATGGTGGGCCCACACAGTCAGCACACCTCTCCTAGACTTGTCTCCCGCACTAAGATCATCTCGCAGAGAATGATCCCAGCCTAACCCTCCCTAGTCTCTCCTATTCTGCAAGAAAAAACTACATTGAAGACTCAAACTCGCGATCGCGTAACTGCCGGGATCGAGGCGCAAACTCGCGACCTTGCGGATATGAGCCGAGCACTCTACCACTGAGCCGGCCGTTAAAATCTACGCTAAAAATCTTCCATTCCTAATGCCGAAAAATTCCGAATTACGAAAAGTGTCTGGTCCCAAGGCTTTCGGATAAAAGGTTATGCACCTGTATATACATAGAAACATAGAAATTAGGTGCAGGAGTAGGCCATTCGGCCCTTCGAGCCTGCACCGCCATTCAATATGATCATGGCTGATCATCCAACTCAGTATCCCGTACCTGCCTTCTCTCCATACTCCCTGATCCCCTTAGCCACAATGGCCACATCTAACTCCCTCTTAAATATAGCCAATGAACTGGCCTCAACTACCCTCTGTGGCAGAGAGTTCCAGAGATTCACCACTCTCTGTGTGAAAAAAGTTCTTCTCATCTTGGTTTTAAAGGATTTCCCCCTTATCCTTAAGCTGTGACCCCTTGTCCTGGACTTCCCCAACATCGGGAACAATCTTCCTGCATCTAGCCTGTCCAACCCCTTAAGAATTTTGTAAGTTTCTATAAGATCCCCTCTCAATCTCCTAAATTCTAGAGAGTATAAACCAAGTCTATCCAGTCTTTCTTCATAAGACAGCCCTGACATCCCAGGAATCAGTCTGGTGAACCTTCTCTGCACTCCCTCTATGGCAATAATGTCCTTCCTCAGATTTGGAGACCAAAACTGTATGCAATACTCCAGGTGTGGTCTCA
This sequence comes from Leucoraja erinaceus, assembly GCF_028641065.1. NCBI lineage: Eukaryota > Metazoa > Chordata > Chondrichthyes > Rajiformes > Rajidae > Leucoraja > Leucoraja erinaceus. The sequence goes on along the minus strand of NC_073378.1, from coordinate 30,444,062 downwards.
CCAAGACCCTGTACAACTGCAGTAGAACCTCCCTGCTCCTATACTCAAATCCTTTTGCAATGAAAGCTAACATACCATTCGCTTTCTTTACTGCCTGCTGCACCTGCATGCCTACCTTCAATGACTGGTGTACCATGACACCCAGGTCTCGCTGCATCTCCCACTTTCCCAATCGGCCACCAGCAATAAAAAGTTATATATATATATATATATATATATGAGTGTGTGCATACATATATATATATATATGTGTATGTGTGTGTGTGTGAAACAATTTATGAAATGTATTGTCTTAAGTAGGACTGTAAACATTAGATTTTGTTTAGATTTATAGAAATATCTTTCTTCTTGGTATGGAAAGTGTGTACTGCGTGTGATAATTGTATTACGTATGTATCATATTTTGAGGAGTGGTCTTTGATAATTGAGCCCACTGGGGTTTTGCTGTGTTGAAATAAAATAAGCAAAATTATCCCACAGGCAAAAACAAAGGTTGTGAGGCCAGGGAAGGGGGATCATGTGACTGATGTTGTAAATCATCAGAAGGACTCAGATGATTGGTTACCAGCTTGTTATACCCTCTGTATCTGAAATGTCTAATACCTATATAAATGACATGAGTTCTATCAAAGTTACTCCTCTCTGGACCCGCCCCAGAGCATTAGCTCTGTGTTGGAAGGTTCAGAGACTAGTCTCAGCTGAATAAGGAATCGATTTCAACAGCTACAAGTGTTTGAGTCGTTGACTTTAGATTGACAAAATAACTCAGTTTAACACCAACTGGATTAACAAACTCGTCAGGAAGGCTGGCTCCGCCCTGGGGATGGAGTTGGATACACTGGAGATGGTCTTGGAGGGGAGGATGCTCCTCAAACTGCGGAGCATCTTGGACAACGCAGCTCGCCCCCTCCTGACACACTGGTCAACCTGAGGAGCACCTTCAGCAAGACTGGTTCCACCTAGATGCAGCACAAAACGCCACAAGAGATCATTTTCCTCAGTGGCTAACAAACTGTACAACTCCTTCCCTTCCTGTTGTGGGGTAGACTGTCTCCCGCTCCCCCTCCTGATCCCCGCTACCCCTTTTTCAGACCACCAAGTCCCCGTCGACCAGCAATCTCCACACATTAACACTATCCTACACACACCAGGGACAATTTACAATGTTACCAAGCCAATTACCCTCCAAGCCTTTAAATCTTTGGAGTGTGGGAGGAAACCGAAGCATCTGGACAAAACCCACACAGGTCACGGGGAGGATGTACAAACTCCATACAGACAGCGCCCATAGTCAGGGTCGAACCCGGGTCTCTGGCGCTGTAAGGCAGCAACTCTATTGCTGCGCCACCGTGCCTCCCTACTTAGGACAAATCAAGATCAGCGAGAGATTATAGATGGTGCTTTTGGTTTAGTTTAGAGCGTAGAAACAGGCTTTTTGGTCCACCGAGTCTGCATCAACCAGTAATCTCTACATATTAACACTATCCCACACTAGGGACAGATATGCAGAGAGTAACAATAATCAAAGAAATATGGAGTCCACAATGGTCAATATGTACTGACAAAGTTGCAATATAACTGCTGAGGAAAAAAGAGAATAAACTGACAAGCGATGTTGTTTCTAGTTGCTCAAATACAATTCAAGAGTGACCACACTATAATTTAAACACTACATTCAAGCAATAAATATAAAGTTACGCTATGAAAGGATTGCTTCACAATGGTGTTGAAATATTACTCATGGCTTACCATTCCCCCTTACTTTAAGGAGAGCTTTTGTAAGTATATTTGGATTTTGGATTGTTAGCTATCCAGAATTATCCTAGAAAGCAAAGTTAATTACAGGCATTTGATCCTTATTAGTAAGCAGAGCCAAATAAAACAAATAAAAACAATTATTACCCAAGCTGAATGTCTATCAAAACTACTTTAACTTTGAGAAGTAACTTTTTGTCTCGCGTACTCTTTAGGCCTTAGGCTTTAGATACAGCACAAAAACAGGCACTGCAGCCCACTGAGTCTGCGCCGACCAGCGACCACCTTGTACACTAACATTATCCTACACACACTAGACAATTTTACAGAAGGCAATTAACTTACAAACCCACATGCCTTTGGAGTGTGGGAGAAAACCAGAGCACCCAGAGAAAACCCACACGGCCACCCATACAGGCAGCACCCGCAGTCAGGATCGAACCCGCGTCTCTGGCGCTGAAAGGCAGCAACTATACTGCTGCGCCACTATGCCGCCCCTAACCCACATATGCACATTTCGCCAAAATTAATCTTCATGAAACAAGGTACTATGAATATAATTTCAAATGTAAACCTGAAAATGCTCCTTGCTTCAGACAAGATTAAACTGAACAAAATTTATCACAGGAAGTAAACAATTTTTAATCATGGCATCTAGCCTCCCACCTGTGAATAACCGAATATTAAAGAACTGAAAACGAGAAGGTGCGTAAAGGTACAGCGGTAAGTTTCTTGATAAAGTAAAATTAATATATCTCAAAGCCTTAATATTCCTTGCGTCCTGAAGGCAACCACAAGCATGGTGATTCATTTAATTTGTAGCTTGGTCAATTTCCAGCGGAAGACTGTTTCTTGTGCTGTATTTTTTCTTAAAACTGCGAAGATGTTGGCTGTGCCAGGACTTGAGGGTCTGAGCTTAAGGGAGCGATTAAGCAGCCTAGGATTTTATTCCGTGGAACGCCTGAGGATGAGGGGTGATCTTATAGAGGTGTATAAGACCATGAGAGGGATACATCGGGTAAACACACAGAGTCTCTTGCCCTGACGAGGGGAATCATGAACCAGACGACATAGGTTTAAGGTGAAGGGGGAAGATTTATTAGGAATCTGAGAAGTAACTTATTTTTTTACACATAGGGAGGTGGTTGCATGGACCGAGCTGCTGGAGGAGGTAGTTGAGGTAGGATACAATCACACCGTTTAAGAAACATTTAGACAGGTACATGGATAGGACAGGTTTAGAGGGATATGAGCCAAATGCAGGTAGGTGGGACTAGTGTAGATGGGACAAGTTGGTTAGTGTGGGCAAGTCGGACCTGTTTAACTCAGCGTGACTCTATGACTCTCTATGGCACAAAACATTACAGAAATTCCAATGTGTCAGGAGTTAAACTCTATAAACATTAGCCGCACAGCAAGCACCATCCCGACTGATACCAAAGGAGTGATCGAAAGATAAAATGGTGGGTTTGGAAAGTATTCTTTAGAGCTTAGAGGTCAAGCAACTTAAGACATGGTCACAAGAAGCAAGTCAATTAAAATCCATGATGCACAAGAACTGGAAAGGCATAGGAATGAGGAAGCTGCAGCCAGTTCTCCCCGTGACCTGCGTGGGTTTTCTCCGGGAGCTCCGGTTTCCTCCCACACTCCAAAAATGTACAGGTTTGTAGGCTAATTGGCTTTGTAAAATTGTAAATCGTCCCTAGTGTGTAGGATACCGTTAGTGTGCGGGGATTGCTGGTCAGCGCAGACTCGATGGGCCGAAGAGCCCGTTTCCACGCTGTATCTCGAAAATAAACTCTAAACTAAACTAAACAAGAGAAGTATGAGGCGGCAGAGGGAATTGACAACAAGAATTAGGTTTTTTAATTTGTGACAGGGAATGAGAACATGGACAAATATTTCAGATGAGTCATAGAAACATAGAAAGTAGGTGCAGGAGGATGCCATTCGGCCCTTCTAGCCATGATCATCCATAATCAGTAACCCGTGCCTGCCTTCTCCCCATATCCCTTGATTCCGCTAGCCCCAAGAGTTCTATCTAACTCTTTTAAATGCATACAGTGAATTGGCCTTCTGTGGCAGAGAATTCCACAGATTCCTAAAGTCTAAAGTAGCTACTTGATAGATCTACATATGTATTAGCAGCGCCCTCTGGTGGGGGCTTAAAAACAGCATAAAAATGTATTCAAGAAGGAACTGCAGATGGAAGATCGAAGGTACACAAAATTGCTGGAGAAACTCAGTGAGTGCAGCAGCATCTATGGAGCGAAAGAAATAGGTGACGTTTTGGGCCGAAACCCTTCTTCAGACTGATGGGGGGATGGGGGGGGAGAAGGAAGGAAAAAGGGGGGAGGAGTAGCCAGAGGACGGGGGGGGGGGGGAGGAGACAGCTCGAAAAATGTAAATGCTTCTTATGGACAATAATACCATTACAGCCAAATGCTTTACAATGCGCAATATATAACTTCATGAGCAGGTACCTTGTGAGGGGAAAAAAATGACTATTAATATATGGCCCTAATTTAATTCAAACATTGCCAACCAACAACTCCCAACCACCTGCCCATTGAGGACCCTCGGACTATCTTTAAGAAAGAACTGCAGATGTTGGAAAAAAATCAAAGGTAGACAAAAATGCTGGAGAAACTCAGCGGGTGAGGCAGCATCTATGGGGCGAAGGAGTAGGTGACGGTGTAGGAGTAGGAGTAGGTGACCCGAGGGTCTCGACCCGAAACATCACCTATTCCTTCACTCCATAGATGATGCCTCACCCGCTGAGTTTCTCCAGCATTTTTGTCTACCTCGGACTATCTTTAATTGGACTTGATCACGCACTAAACGTTATTCCCTTTATCATGTATCTGTACACAGTGGTTGGCTCGATTGTAATCATGTATTGTCTTTCCGCTGACTGGTTAGCACGCAGCAAAAAGCTTTTCAATGTACTTCAGTACACGTGACAATAAACTAAAAGAAACATCAGCAGCCTGTGCTGAAGGACAACAGCAGGTGAATGGGATGGTAATAAAAGTACTTCTCCAAGTTAAAAGATTAGTCTTTCATCACTGATGAAAGTTCAAATTCCTAAAATTCTGCACAACAGCACTCTAGGGCAACCAATCAAGAAAATGGTCCAAGATCAATTTTAATTTTGTTTAAAGATATAGTTAGAGAGCCATCGAGTGATAAAATGTGGAAACAGGCCCTTCAGCCTGACTTGTCCACACCGACCATCATGTCCCAACTACATTAGTCACACTTGCCTGCATTTGGCCCATATCCCCCTAAACCGGTCCTATTCATGTACCTGTCTAAATGTTTCTTAACATTGCGATAGTCCCTGTCTCAACTACCAAAAACATACACCTAACAGGACAAAAAAAAAAGAAAAGACAGACGGACTGCAGTCGAGCCGCTGCCACAAGGCGCCGCCACACGGAGAATATACCTTGATACATGTGACAATAGAGAACCATTTAACTTAAGAAGAATTAGAACTTGGGCCAAATCGTTGCACTAATACAGATAATATATATATGAACGTGTACCACTGGCCAAAGCTTCTACATTCTCTCTCTGGAGGATAAGTTGGCATGGTATTTCTGTGGGCCCTTAAGCTGCATTACTACAACAAACTTCACTAGTAACAAAGTTCACCAGGAATGTAAATGTACTCAGGTATGTTTGACTTATAAAAACAAACTGGAAATATTTTTACAACCATTTTACATGCACATTTGCAAAAAGCTTCATAGCTACATAGTACATAGAACAGAACAGCACAGGGACAGGCCCTTTGGCCCACAATGTCTGTGCCAAACATGATGCCAAGTTAAACCAATCTCATCTGCCTGTACATGATCCATATCCCTCTGTTCCCTACACTTCCATGTGCCTCTCTAAAAGCCTCAAATGCCACTATCATATCTGCCTCCACAACCACCCCTAGTAATGCATCCAGGCCCCCACTGTGTAAAAAAAACGTACCATAAAACTTTCCCCCGCTCACCTTATCGCTATAATCCCCGAGCTTTGGACATTTCCACCTTGGAAACAAGGTTCTGACTGTCTACCCAATCTAGGCCTCATAATTTTATATACTCCCAACCTCTGAAGTTACAGACAAAGTCTCCCCTTAACCTCCGAAGTTCCAAGGAACACAATCCAAGTCGATCCAATCTCTCCCAGCATCTGAAACCCTCTAATCCAGGCAGCATTCTGGTTAACCACCTCTTCACAACTCTCCAAAGCATCCACATCTTTCCTGTAATGGGGCGACCAGAACTGCACGCAATACTCCAACTGTGACTTAACCAAAGTCTTACTGAGCTGCAGCATGACCTCCTGACTCTACTCAATGTCCCTAGCAATGAAGGCAAGAATATTATACACATTCTTTATCATCCTATCCACTTGGGCTGCCACTTGTAGAGAGTTGGGAACTTGGACTTCCCTCTGCATAGAGTGTATAAACAGTTTTTGAACTGTATATATTACCTTATCAAGAGCAATCCAATGTACTATGGACTATGAGCTTTAATCAGATCTAAATTTATGAAAAACAAACTCACCGAGTTTGGAAGTCAGGCCATCCAGGCCAACTAATAATGCTGGCATTTCTTGAAGCTGTTCCTGCAGTTCCACTAACTGCTGCTTTTTTTTCTCCCAGTGAGCAGAAAGTACCACCACTTTGCCATCGACTATCTGCAAGTAAAACCAAACATATAATTGAAAGCTGGACTAGCCGAATAAATATGCCTTTAACCAAGCCACTGATGATGGCCGTGAGGAGCAAGGCCAGTAGGAAATTGAACTGGGGTCATACTTTCTGTGCCCTCAAGGTGGGCTGTGCGAGGTTCCCACGGGGTACAAAGGTGGCCGGGCGAGGAGAGGGACATCAATTTGCTGAACGAGCCAGACGAAGCTAACGCTGGAGGCCTTGCATAAGCCTGGGGCCTGCCTGGATCAGGCGCCGCTCTATGACCGATGACTGGACTTTGGAAACGGCACCATATCTGGCCACTCAAACAATAATTTCACCGCCTTTTGCACGTGTGATAACAAATCACCATTGAACCACTCACACGTGTCCATGCACTTACACACTGCTTTATTCAAATACACAGATAATACTTTGTTTCTCAGCACAATGATCAACTGGATTATCAGGAGTGGATTGCGATAGATTACCACAATAATTCAGATTCAGATTCAACTTTAATTGTCATTGTCAGTGTACAGTACAGAGACAACGAAATGCAGTTAGCATCTCCCTGGAAAGCGACATAGAATATGATTTCAATAAATAAATCTATTTACATGCATACAGTCATAGTGTTTTTCCTGTGGGAGGAGTGTCTGGGGGGGGGGGGGTGATTGGCAGTCACCGAGGTACAGTGTTGAGTAGTGTGGCAGCCGCAGGGAATCAGCTGTTCCTGGACCTGCTGGTCCGGCAACGGAGAGACCTGTAGCGCCTCCTGGATGGTAGGAGGGTAAACAGTCCATGGTTGGGGTTAGAGCAGTCCTTGAAGATGCTGAGCGCCCTTCGCAGACAACGCTTGCTTTGGACAGACTCAATGGAGGGGAGCGAGGAACCGGTGATGCGTTGGGCAATTTTCACCACCCTCTGACACCACCAATAACAGTACATTATCCCAATCTGTTTATTCCCCTTTTATACAGTTCAAAAACTGTTTATAAAGTCTTTCAGTACATCTCGGTACGCATGACAACAATAAACCAAAACCTTGCTTTACTATATGGCACTATAACGCAAAAATGTTGCAAAATGTATTCTGCTCTCTGGTATTTTTCACTTTGCTCTACCTGTTATACTTGTGCATGGCTTAATTGCATTTGTGTACAGTATAACCTGATGTAATTGAATAACATGTAAACAAAACTGTACTTGTACCTCAGTATAAACCAATATTTTATTTTACTACATCTATTTATGAAGTTATTACTATACAAAGATATGCCTGTCACTAGTTGCAAAGCTAATAAAATGTCATCTTTAAATATCATTTTGGAGCAGAGCCTACCTGAATAACAGGAGGATGAGATGTGATCTTATAGAGGTGTTTAAAATCATAGATCGGGTAGATGCACAGAGTCTCTCGCCCAGAGTAGAGGAATCGAGGACCAGAGGACATCGGTTTAAGATGAAGAGGGAAAGATTTAATAGGAATCTGAAGGGTAACTTTTTCACACAAAGGGTGGTGGGTGTTTGGAACGAGCTGCCAGAGGAGGTAGTTGAGGCTGGGAGTATCCCAACGTTTACGAAACAGTTAGACAGGTACATGGATAGGACAGGTTTGGAGGGATATGGTCCAAACGCAGGCAGGTAGGACTAGTGTAGCTGGGACATATGTTGGCCGGTGGGGACAGGTTCCACACTGTATGACTCCATGACATGACGATTATAAAACTAAACCTGAAAAGAGTAAAGAATATACACCACAACTTTAAAAATTTAATGAAAGAGAATTTGCTGTTGTACAATCTTAATACACTATGGGCTGCTAGAACAACACAGGAATATACAAGAAGCATTCTGAAGCAAATCATCACATATCCATTCCCTCCACAGATGCTGCCTGACCTGTTTTGCTCAAGATTGCTGTATCTGCAGTTCCCTACGTCAATGGGAATATAATCATCCTTTTAAGGGAAATTTTAAAGCAAAGATGAAGCTATTCTTCTTAATTAGTACGGTGTTTGGGGTTATGGGGAGAAGGTAGGAGAATTTAGAGGGAAAGATAGATCAGCCATGTTTGAATGGCGGAGTAGATTTGATGGGCTAAATGGCCTAATTCTGCTCCGATGGCTTATGAACATTCTTCAAATGTTAGGAGGAATAAACATAAAATCTCTGTAATTTTGCTCAAAACCTTCTAGCTATATACACTGACCATAGAGGTCAGTGAGCAAGTTCATTTCTGTGCCATCTTTTGATATTAAAGGGTGGAACGATGGAGCAGTGGTTTAGTTGCTGCCTTAAAGCACCAGAGACTCGGATGTGATCCTGACTATGGGTGCTGTCTGTACGGAGTTTGTATGTTCTCCCTGTGGCCACGTGCATTTCCTCCGGGTGCTCCGGTTTCCACCCACATCCCAAAGACATGCAGGATTGTAGGTTAATTGATTTTGGTAAAGATTGTAAATTGTTCCTAGTGTGTAGGATAGTGCGAGTGTACGGTGATCACTAGTGTACGGGGATCGCTGGTCGCGCAAACTTGGTGGGTCGAAGGGCCTGTATCTGCGCTGTATTTCTAAACTAAATACTAAATTAAACTGAACAAAGATGATTAAGTTAACTAAAAAAATAAAAGACAACAAAGCTTATGAAACCTGCTGTGCCGATGACCACTAGATGGAGTAGCTGCTTTATCAAGCATCTTAACACTAGAAATCTGATAAGAAATTAGATATGCTGGGAAAGGGAGATGCTGACAACCTGAAATTAAAACAGAAAATCTATACGGTAGAGTTGCTGCCTTACAGCGTCAGAGACCCGGTTTCGATCCTGACTTTGGGTACTGTCTGTACAGAGTTTGTACGTTCTCCCTGTGACCAGGTGGGCTTTCTCCGGTTTCCACCCACACTCCAAAGATGTACAGTTTTGTCCGTTAATTGGCTTTGTTAAAATTGTAAATAGTCCCTAATGTACAGTGATTGCTGCTCGGCACAGAATCGGTGGGCCGAAGGGCATGTTTCTGCACTATATCTCTAAACTAAAACGAATCTAAATAAAGATGAAAATGTCAATGAATAAACAAGCAACTCAAAGTTCTGTGCCAAGCGACTGAAAATTTAAATAAATGTGTAACTAAAAAATAAATGACAAAAAAGGCAAATGAAACCTGCAGTACGGATGGCCACTAGATGGAGTAGCTACTTAACACAAGAAATCTGATATGAAATTAAATAGGCTTGGATCGAATGGATGTGGAGAGAATGTTTCCACTAGTGGGAGAGTCTAGGACCAGAGGTCATAGCCACAGAATTAAAGGAGGTTCCTTTAGGAAGGAGACAAGATGGCGGTGCTGCCTTAGCAGCTGCGGCTCGCCTGCAGTCCATTTGTTTTTTTCTTTTTTTGTTTGTTCTTTTGTCCTGTTTTAGTTAATTTTTGGTTTTATTTTATTATGTTGTGTATGGGTGTGGGGGGGGGGTGGGCGGGAGAAGCGTGTTTTTGGTCTCTTCCTTCGGGGGGATGCGACTTCTCTTGTCGTATCCCCCGTGTCCGTCTCCGTCTGCGTCGAGGCCTAATGGCGGAGCTGGCGGCCTCGGAGCTGGGGCAGCGTTCCAGCGGCAACATCGGAGCTGTGGCGTTCCAGCGGCAACATCGGAGCTGTGGCGTTCCGGCAGCAGCGATGACCCGACAACAGAGCTGTGGCGTTCCGGTAGCAGCGACAGCGGCGACCCGGCAACGGAGCTGTGGCGTTCCGGCGGCAACGACAACCCGACATCGGAGGATTGGCCACGGAGGACAGCGTCGGGAGCTCACAGGTCCCCTCGGAGCAGAGGGAGAACAAGGAGGGAAGATACAAGGACTTTAAGATTTTTGCCTTCCATCACAGTGAGGAGGTGCCTGGTGAACTCACTGTGGTGGATGTTAAATTGGTGTGTTTAATGTGTGTTTTTGTCATTTTTATTATATGTATGACTGTAAAGCAACAAAATTTTGTTCAGACCGAAAAGTCCGAATGACAATAAAGGCTACTTTACTTTACTTTAGGAGGAATTTCTTTAGCCAGAGGGTGGTGGATCTGTGGAATTCTTTGCCACAGGAGGCCAAGTCAATAGATATTGTTTAGGCAGAGATAGATAGATTTTTGATTAGTACGGGTGTCAGGGGTTATGTGGAGAAGGCAGGAGAATGTGGTTAGGAGGGAGAGGTAGAAGAGCCATGATTGAATGGCTGAGTACACTTGATGGGCCGAATGGCCTAACTCTGCTCCCAGAACTTATGAAAAGGGTCCTACCTTGAAAAAATTAAAACTTAGCAATTCATTGCTGCAACCAAACGTTTCCACAAGTTACTTTGTCAAAATATCTATGATTATCGGTTCTCCATGTTAGTTGAGAGATATCTGGCTACATCCAGAGATTATGAAGAGATATCTGGATTTAACATCTCATCTTCTATATTCTTTGTTTTCAGGTTATAGGAGCAGAATTTGGCCATTGCCACACTCCAAAGACACAGGTTTGTACCTTAATTGGCTTGGTAAAATTGTAAATTGTTCCTAGTGTGTGTGGGATAGTGCTAGTGCGTGGGGATCATTGGGTGGCCCGAACTCAGTGGGCCGAAGGGCCTGTTTCAGCGCTGTATCTCTAAACTAAACTAAACTATTTGCAGTCAAACGGACATTTTCCTCAATCTCAAGTTGAGGTCTACACCATATTTCCCATGAGATGTTTTGACAGAATGATATCATTCCAACACTGCTGCTTCCTTGGAGATCAAGAATGAGATCATTACCTCTATCAATATACTTTGTGGCATGCATGTGACAAGAAAGAACTGCTAATGCTGATTTATACCACAGAAAGAAACAATGTGCTGGAGTAAGTAACTTCAGCAGATCAAGCAGCATTTCTGGAGAAATAATGACAGGTGATAGTTTGGGTTGGGACCCTGCTTTAGACTCTTCTTCATAGTCTGAAGAAGGGCCCCAACCAAAATGACACCTACCGATTTTCCCCAAGAGATGCTGCCTGGCTGGCTGAAGTACTCCAGCACATTGTGTCTATCTTTGTTACTCCAGACACTTTGTGTCTATCTCATGACATGCATGTTATGCCTTGGATGTGGGGCTATTAACTTCCTTCCATATGCAGTTGCAAGATTTGAAATCCTACAACAGAAGGGGTCAACAACACAGTGGTGCAGCGGGAGAGTTACTGCCTTACAGCAACCACAGACCTTGTTTCGACCCCGACTACGGGCGCTGTCTGAACGGAGCTTGTCCGTTCTCCCCGTGACCTGCATGGGTTTTCTCCGGGTGCTTCAGTTTTCTTCCACACGCCAAAGACGTATAGGTTTGTAGGTTAATTGGCTTGGTGTAAATGCAAAATTGTCCCGAGGGTAGTGCTAATCCCTAGTTGGTGCAAACTCGGCGGGCCAAAGGGCCTGTTTCTGCACTGTATCTCTAAACTAAACCGAAACTAACCTAAACGAAGGTAGTTCCCTTTCCTGCTTCAGTTTGAATGTTCACTCGGTATCACAGCAGTGTCTTTCCTGCCTGTGTCAATAAAAGGATGTTCTCAGTGGTGAAGGGCAGAATGTATGAGTGTTTCTGCACTGTCAGCTTAAGCGCGAGATGGAGTGGTATGCTGGCTGCATTCTCCAGGGACTTCCGAGAATCAGAAGAGAAATGACTGCTGCCATTTCCAGTTCGCTGGCTACTTTATTGTTCATGGCGGGTAAAAACATTCACTACCCGGCATTGCCTTCCTAGTCAATCCAGAACCTCAAGTCAGTCGTCAACCTTCACCTCTTCTCTTGGCAGACCTTTTTCTTTAAAAAAGACACAAAGTGCTGGACTAGAAACAAAGAACAGCGGATGCTGGTTTATACTAAAGACAGACACAAAGTTCTAGAGTAATTCAGCGGGTCAGGCAGCATCTCTGGAGAAAAAAGGATGTGATGTTTCGGGTTGGGACCCTTCTTCCCAACCCGACCCAAAATCTGAGGAAGGACTTGTTTATACTCTCTAGAATTTAGGAGATTGAGAGGGGATCTTATAGAAACTTACAAAATTCTTAAGGGGTTGGACAGGCTAGATGCAGGAAGATTGTTCCCGATGTTAGGGAAGTCCAGGACAACCCTTCACAGCTAAAGGATAAGGGGGAAATCCTTTAAAACCGAGATGAAAAGAACTTTTTTCACACAGAGAGTGGTGAATCTCTGGAACTCTCTGCCACAGAGGGTAGTTAAGGCCAGTTCAGTGGCTATATTTAAGAGGGAGTTAGATGTGGTCCTTGTGGCTAAGGGGATCAGGGGGTATGGAGAGAAGGCAGGTACGGGATACTGAGTTGGATGATCAGCCATGATCATATTGAATGGCGGTGCAGGCTCGAAGGGCCGAATGGCCTACTCCTGCAGCTAATTTCTATGTTTCTATGTTTCTAAAACGTCACCCATTCCTGTTTTCTCCAGAAATGCTGCTTGAACCGCTGAGTTAGTCCAGCACTTTGTGTCTACATTGTGGAGTAACTCAGCAGGTCAGGCAGCATCTCTGGGGAACGTGAATAGGTGATATTACAGGTCAGGACCCTTACTCAGACTAAAGACGGTTCCTATTAAATCTCTTAAGAAAGGTCCTGACCCAAAACATCACCTATTTATGTACTCCAGAGATGCTGGTTCTCTGGATGCTTTCAAGAGAGAACTAGACAGAGCTCTTAAAGATAGAGGAGTCAAGGGATATGGGGAGAAGGCAGGAATGGGGTACTGATTCGGGATGATCAGCCATGATCACATTGAATGGCGGTGCTGGCTCGAACGACCAAATGGCCTACTCCTGCACCTATTGTCTATTATCACACCAACCAACCTCCCTGCCATTGACTACATTTATACCTCAGCAAGGCCAGCAGCATAATCAAGGACGAGTCGCATCCTGGCCACTCCCTCTTTTCCCGGGCAAAATGTATAGAAGTGTGAAACGCACACCTCCAGATTCAGAGACAGTTTCTTCCCAGCTGTTATCAGGCAATTGAATCATCCTACCACAACAATGTGCAGTCCTGAACTACTATCTACCTCTTTGGTGACCGTCGGACTATGTTTGATCGGACTTGGCTTTGCCTTGCACTAAACACTAGCATGCAGCAAAAGCTTTTCACTGTACCTCGGTAGACGTGACAATAAACTAAACTGAAGTGAAGTTTCAGGGAAAGAAAGAACACACCAGCCTCTGCTTTCCTATTGAAACTGCAGTCTTGCTCTGAGCTCTTCCAACTTAGATTTCAAGTTAAGTAGATGTAGGCTGGGAAGGGGAGGCGGAAGACAAAGCAGCTGCATAAGGTAATAAGGAAAAGGAATAGAGTAGAATTAGGCCATTCGACCCATGAAGTCAACTCTGCCATTCAATCATGGCTGATCTATCTCTCCCTCCTAATCCTCTGACACCCGTATTAATCAAGAATGCAACTGAATCTCCCCCCCAACTCCCAGGAGCGGGATACTCATTGTGGATGATCAGCTATGACCACAGCTGGCTTTAAGGGCCAAATGTCCAACTCCTGCACCCATTGTCTATGTATCTGACTAGAGGATATAGGGTTCCTCTAGTTCTAAGGAGAGAGGGAAATTGTTTAAGGGCCGATCACAGTGGCACAGCGGTAGAGTTGCTGCCTTACAGCAAAATGCGGTGCCAGAGACCCGGGTTCGATCACGACTACGGATGCTGTTTGTATGGAGCCTGTACATTCTCCCCGTGATCTGCGTGGGTTTTCTCCTGATGATCTTCGGTTTCCTCCCACACTCCAAAGACGTACAGGTTTGTAGGTTAATTGGTTTGATAAAAATGTAAAATTGTCCAAGTTGGCGATATGCAGAGTACTGCCCTGCCGACTACAAAATTCAGAAGGTTCAGAAGGTTTAAAACCGATCTGAGGGGTAAATATTTCCACAGAAATAGTAGCTGATGTCTGGAATGAGCTGCGAGAGGAGGTGGAGGAGGCAAGAACAGTCATATTTAAAAGGCATCTGGAAAGATAACATTGAACAAGACATAGAAGGGGAACAGTAGCTCAGGCAGCATCTCTGGAGACATAGATAGGTGCTGTTTCAGGTCGGGCCCTTTCCTCAGATTGAGTAAAGTAGACAAAAAGCTGGGGAAACTCAGCGTGTGAGGCAGCATCCATGGAGCGAAGTAATGGGTGGCCTTTTAGGTCGAGACCCTTCTTCAGACTGATGTGGGGGATTCATCAGGTTGATGAACGTCACTTATCCTTGTTCTCCACAGGTGCTGTCTGACCTGCTGAGTTATTACACCAGCGCTGCGGCAAACCAAAATCTGCAGTTCCTTGCTTGTACACGACAGAGAGGTATTTGGAATGAATGCAGCCGTGTGATTAGCATAGATCGGCAAAAATCCAATGGCTTTCATGTCGTGCAACACTATGACAATTATTTATTCTAAAAGGTGCTGCAAAAATAAAAATTGAAAAAATTAAAATAATGGCAATTGGTAGTTTACTTGCAAAATGAGTTTTCTCAGTAGGTTTCTCAGTGCGGTAATAGTGACAAGTATATTGCTACGCAGATCTGAGATTATAGGATGCGGAGAGGATTTCCACTAATGAGAGCGTCTAGAACCAGAGGGCACAGCCTCAGAATAAAAGATCGTACCTTCCAAAAGAAGAGGAGGAGGAATTTCTTGGGTCAAGGAGTGGTGAAATTCATGTGGTAGAATTCATTGCTCCAGACAGCCGTGGAGGCCAAGCCATTGGGTATTTTTACGGTGGAGAGAGACAGATACTTGATTGGTAAGGGCGTCAATGCGGGGAGAAGGCAGGAGACTCTGCTCCTATGACATGAAATTATGATGTATCATGGATAGAAGAGTACTAATGGAAAAGCTCTTATAGTCATCAAAAATGTTGGATCCCAAAACTATTATTCATGAGAGAGTCAACAAATGGGGAAATGCATCTCCTCATTGAGCAGAGGGTGAGAGCACCTTTAATGAATATTTCTGAATCGACTTGGATATCATACCTCTCCGGTTTTAGCACAGTCTTCGGCTCGTTTGTGAAGGGCTGCCCAGGAGTTCTCATACCTTTGGGGAAAAAAAGATAAATAATGTAAGACTTGCCTAAATCATTTGAACTTTGATCAACTGATCGTTTGCTGTCATTGTCATCTATGTCTCTAAATTTAGTTATGTTTAGAGGTACAGCGTGGAAATGCCCACCGAGCAATCCTCATACACTAGCACGATCAATAGACAATAGACAATAGGTGCAGGAGTAGGCCATTCCGCCCTTCGAGCCAGCACCACCATTCAATGGGATCATGGTTGATCATCCCCAATCAGTTCCCCGTTCCTGTCTTCTCCCCATATCCCCTGACTCCGATCTTTAAGAGCTCTATCTAGCTCTTTCTTGAATGGTGTGCATTACTGATAATTGTCCACTATAACCAGGTAAGGGATTCGCTCCAAGCTCCTAGCAGTCACTCCATGAGATGAGTTGTTTTCAAATACAAAGTTCGTTTTAACAGCTGAAAATGTATTTTTCTGACTGGAAGCCAAAATTATTCAAGGATGTTTGTTCCATTGTTTAATAGAGTATCATTACACAAGGTTTACTGTTCCAGGTGCGACAGAGGTTTACCTGCATCTCTTCCAACCTCATCTATTGCGTCCGCTGCTCTAGATGTCAGCAGATCTATATCGGTGAGACCAAGCGGAGGTTGGGCGATCGTTTCGCCGAACACCTCCGCTCGGTCCGCAATAACCAAGCTGACCTCCCGGTGGCTCAGCACTTCAACTCCCCCTCCCACTCCGTCTCCGACCTCTCTGTCCTGGGTCTCCTCCATGTTGAGAGCGAGCAGCACCGGAAATGGAGGAACAGCAATCCTCATATTAGCACGTTTGGGGACAATGCATCCCAGGGCAGGAGTAGGCCATCGAATTCGAGCCCAACCATTCAATGTTAGTCATTGCTGTCTCCTCCCCTTCCTCAGCCCCCCTGCTGTCTCCTCCCATCCCCCAGCCTTCGGGCTCCTCCTCCTTTTTCCTTTCTTCTCCCCCTCCCCCGCCCCCCATCAGTCTGTAGAATGGTTTCGGCCCGAAACGTTTCCTATTTCCTTCGCTCCATAGATGCTGCTGCACCCGCTGAGTTTTATCCAGCTTTTTTCCATTGTTGTAACCATCATTACACAAGTGTCGTTCGAAGTAATTGCTTATCAATTTCAATGATCTCCCGCAGTGTAACTAGCGGCCTGTGTTCTGAAAGAGACAGTGGTGTCTGATTACTGTCGGGAAGCTCCCAATGTATAACCAAAATCAGTTATAAAGAAATCCGTGATATGAAGGGAAGATCATATCTAGAAATCCCTGCAATAGCATCACTCTTTATGTGACTATTTATGCGGCATGGTGGTGCAGAGGTAGATTTGCTGCCTAACAGTGCGCTGCTCTAGGTGTCAACTGCTCTACATCAGTGAGACCATGCTCTACATCGGTGAGACCAAGCCCAACACCTCCGCTCGGTTTGCATTAACCAACCTGATCTCCTGGTGGCTCAGTACTTCAACTCCCCCTTCCATTATGAATCCGAATTTTCTGTACGGGGCCTCCTCCATGGCCAGAGGGAGGTCCACCGCAAATTGGAAGAGCAGCACCTCATATTTCGCTTGGGTAGTTTACACCCCTGTGGTATGGACATTGACTTCTCCAATTTCAGATAGTCCTTGCTTTCTCCTTCCTTCCCCTCCCCTTCCCAGCTCTCCCACAGCCCACTGTCTCCGCCTCTTCCTTTCTTCTTCCTGCCCCCCCCTCCCCCCCACCATCCACATCAATCTGAAGAAGGGTCTCGGCCGGAAACATTGCCTATTCTATCGCTCCATAGATGCTGCCTCACCCACTGAGTTCCTCCAACATTTTTGTCTACCTTTGATTTTTCCAGCATCTGCAGTTCTTTCTTAAACTTGTGGATAATCATTTTATTCTGTAATCAAGCCCTAGTTACTTAATTAAATATTTCTGAACCTCCATTCTGTAATCAACATCTAGTTTTACCGTTAATCAATTTTCTGTGTAATCTTGTCAGCTGAGAATGTAAAAGCTGCACCAAAGTCAAGCTCAAGAGATCTGCTTTGACTGGTCTCCTGCTAAGCTCCAGTTTTAATAAATCGCCCGTTACTTCAAACACCAACTTTGTCTGGTCATTCCATTTGATATAACATTTAAAATATATTTTGACAGGTTCACGGATAGGAAATGTTTAGAGGGAATGTGTAGGAAGGAACTGCAGATGCTGGTTTAAACTGAAGAATGCTGGAGTAACTCAGCGGGACAGACCATTTCTGGTGATAAAGTTAAGTTACTCCAGCTTTTTGTGTCTATCTTTAGTTTAAACCTTTTAAGCAATCCCTCCCTACACAAGTCATGAGAGATTTGACGTCACCTCGACTTTTATCTTGACAACAAAACAGGTCTCTTTCAAGGAAGAGTTAGATTTAGCTCTTAGGGCTAAGGGAATCAAGGGATATGGTGGAAAAGCTGGAACGGGGTACTGATTTTAGATGCTCAGCCATGATCATATTGAATAGCAGTGCAGGCTCGAAGGGCCAAATAGCCTACACCTGCACCTATTTTTTCTGTTTCTAACACAGAAAAAAAAAGAATGGATTTTGATGACCGACTAAGTGTGCCAATTTTGTTTTAAAAATGTCCACTTGTAGCCATATACAGAATCCTCAGTTATATGCAAGGTTTGATTAGAATCGCAATGGGTCACTCGCAGTTTCAGCACTATACGTGTGTAACAGGGTGACGAATCTGTGGAAATCATTGTGAATCATTGCCACAGACGGCTCTGGAGGCACGGTGGCACCGCGGTAGAGTTGCTGCCTCACAGCGACAGGGACTGGTTCGTTTCCGACTATGGGTGCTTATCTGTACAGAGTTTGTACGCGACCTGCTTAAGTTTTGTTCAGGGATCTCAGGTTTCCTCCCACACTACAAAGCCATACAGGTTTGTAGGTTAATTGGCTAGGAATAATTAAAAATTGTCCCTAGTGTGTGCAGGCTAGTGTTAAGGGCCTGTCCCACTTGGCCGTCATTTGC
The DNA here is from genome assembly GCF_028641065.1 of Leucoraja erinaceus. Taxonomy (NCBI): domain Eukaryota; kingdom Metazoa; phylum Chordata; class Chondrichthyes; order Rajiformes; family Rajidae; genus Leucoraja; species Leucoraja erinaceus. The sequence continues at coordinate 30,425,493 of NC_073378.1, read as the reverse complement.
ACCTCTTTTATGCGTCATATGTAAAATAGGTCGACACGTCCGCCGCGCGCAAATCACACTTCATCGTGCCGTCTGGTGCGCATGACGTCGTTAGAATACCCTGCTGCGTGAGGCGATGCATGGTTATGCACGGTGACATAACCATGCGATACACGTGAGATGTCGGGACGCCGGCGTGCGTACCCTATGCGTCAGCGTGCGTACGCGATACGTCACGCAGGTGGCCCACGAGGATTTCGTGCAGCACGAAATCCTGGAGTGCCGCACGATACCGCATGCAACTCCACACTCCTCCACGTCCCTCCATGCGCCCGTCCCGCGCTACCCGTGTGTCACAACGCGACAACCACATTTTTGGAGGTCGCGTAAATGGCGCACAAATGATGGCCAAGTGGGACAGGCCCTTCAGTGTGCGGGGATCGCTGGTCGGTGTGAACTCGGTGGGCGGAAGGGGCTGTTTCCACGATTTCTGTATCTCTAAACTAAAGTCAATGGATATTTTTCATGCTGAGATAGACAGATCCTTGATTAGTACGGGTGTCCGGGCAGAAAGAAGGCAGGTGAATGGGATTGAGAGGGAAAGATAGATCAGCCACGATTGAATGGCAGAGTAGACTTGAAGGGTCGAATGGCCTAATTTTGCTGCTAGAACTTATGAGCAGCTTTAAAACCAACTTAAAAAAGCAATCTGCCGAAAACAGCATTGAAAGTAGAACTGTCCAAAGACTGCAGATGGGTTCAATTTCACAGTTCATTTACAGAACCTCCTATCGTGTTACTTTCAACATGAACCACTTCGTTTATTTTTGTGTGATTACCCATTTTACCTATTTTCTCCTACTCCTGAAACACTGTGAGCGATCTGTTCTTTAGACAAAAGAAAATACATTGCCATAAACTAAATGGCTGCTAATAATCCACTTTGTTCCATCATTTAAACCTCGCATCATTGCAATTTTAGCCCACTGTCCTGCAAATCATACAGCAAAATATGCCCTCCATGAAATCGTGGATGCACTAAACACGAACAAGATAAGCAATAGTGTATCCTTAAACAATATTTATAGACAATAGGTGCAGGAGTAGGCCATTCGGCACCTTCGAGCCAGCACAGCCATTTAATGTAATCGTGGCTGATCATCCCCAATCAGTACCCCGTTCCTGCCTTCTCCCCATATCCCCTGACACCGCTATTTTTAAGAGCCCTACCTAGCTCTCTCTTGAAAGCATCCAGAGAACCGGCCTCCACCGCCCTCTGAGGCAGAGAATTCCACAGACTAACAACTCTCTGTGAGAAAAAGTGTTTCCTCGTCTCCGTTCTAAATGGCTTACTCCTTATTCTTAAATTGTGGCCCCTGGTTCTGGACTCCCCCAAAATCGGGAACATGTTTCCTGCCTCTAGCGTGTCCAAACCCTTAACAATCTTATATGTTTCAATGAGATACCCTCTCATCCATCTAAACTCCAGAGTGTACAAGCCCAGCCGCGCCATTTTCTCAGCATATGAATGTCCCGCCATCCCAGGAATTAACCTTGTAAACCTACGCTGCACTCCCTCAATAGCAAGAATGTCCTTCCTCAAATTAGGGGACCAAAACTGGACACAATACTCCAGGTGTGGTTTCACTAGGGCCCTGTACAACTGCAGAAGGACCTCTTTGTTGCTATACTCAACTCCTCTTGTTATAAAGGCTAACATGCTATTCGCTTTCTTCACTGCCTACTGTACCTGCATGCTTACTTTCATAGACTGATGAACAAGGACCCCCAGATCCCGGTGTACTTCCCCTTTTCCCAACTTGACGCCATTTAGATAGTAATCTGTCTTCCTGTTTTTGATACCAAAGTGGATAACCTCACATTTATCCGCATTAAACTTCATCTGCCATGCATCTGCCCACCCCCCCAAACTGTCCAAGTCACCCTGCATTCTGATAGCATCCTCCTCACAATTCACACTGCCACCCAGCTTTGTGTCACCTGTAAATTTGCTAATGGATAATGGATAAGAAACATAGAAAACAGGAGTAGGTCATTCGGCCCTTCGAGCCTGCACCGCCATTCAATATGATCATGGCTGCTCATCCAACTCAATATCCTGTACCTGCCTTCTCTCCCTACCCCCGATCCCTTTAGCCACAAGGGCCTCATCTCTCTTAAATATAGCCAATGAACTGGCCTCAACTACCTTCTGTGGTAAAGAATTCCAGAGATTCACCACTCTCTGTGAATGTTTTCCTCATCTCAGAATGGATAATGACCAAATTAAAAGGGACCGATGAAGTGACTGAAATAAATTCCGATTATTTTCTTTATACTTCTCCATTTCCAGGCTTTGTCCCACCCCGACACCTTTTCCAGTTTACTTTCCCCCCCCCCCCCCCCCCCCCCACCATCAGTCTGAAGAAGGGTCCCGACCCAACGTCACCAGTCCACGTCCTCCAGAGATAGGGTGACACGGTGACGCAGCGGTAGAGTTGCTGCCGTACAGGGCCAGAGACCCGGGTTCGATCCGGACTACGGGTGCTGTCTGTATGGAGATTGTACGTTCTCCCCGTGACTGCGTAGGTTTTCCCCGGGTGCTCTGTTTTCTTCACACACATTAAAAACGGCCATTTGTAAGTTAATTGGTGTTGGTAAAGATTGCAAAGGATAGTGTAATGTACTGGATCGCTGGTCGGCGCAGACTCGGTGGGCCGAAGGGCTTGTCCCCCCGACGTATCTCTAAACTAAACATGCTGCCTGACCTGCTAACTTACTCCAGCACTTTATTTATATTTCTGCCAGCATCTCTTGCTTGGAGCTCAATTTATTTTTGCTCTAAATGATGACTTGGCTTCAAGGTAGTGCACAGAATCACTGGGCTGATTCCATAAATACGGGAGCTATTTTATGAGGAGCGAATAACAAAATTGGACAGCTATAAACAACCTTGGATGCATCCAAACCAGTCCAATTGATTTATTTGATTTAAGTGAAGCCAATTTTTCTAATACATCTTTAATTTTGACCACATTCGCTCTCTCTAATACTTCCACTGAGATATATTGACACCATTATCTTCCTTGTTTAATACCAATACAATATATAGTAAAACTCCACTAATTTGGCCTTGGTTGGGTCTTTAGTAATGTTGCACTGCACACCTTTGGAAACTTGCAAAATGTTACACTCCTATTAATACCTATATCACAATTTTTTAAAACACATTGCACAATGTCCACGACCAACACCACAGCACTGGTCAAGAGAGCCCAGCAGCGACTACACCCTCTCCAAAGACTACGTAAAGCAGGTCTCCCCACTACACACCTATGAACTTTTTATAAGGGGACAATCGAGAGCACATTAACCTGCGGCATCACTTCCCGGTTCGGGAGCTGCAAGGCGTACGAACGGCACCAACTAGACAGGATTGTGAAGACCGCCAGCAGGATTATTGGTGCTCCACTCCCTTTCCTGCTGGACATATACAGGAAGAGATGTATCAGCAGAGCCATCTCCATCAAAGACCCCTACCACCCATCGCATCACATATTCTCCATCCTGCCATCTGGGAAGAGGTACAGGGGCATTAGCTGCAAAACCAGCAGGATGCTCCTCAGCTTCTTCCCGCAGGCTATAAGACTGATAAACGGACTTTGCCCCCTGCCAAAGTATTGCCAAAGTATCGTGCACCAACCATCAACCTGGACACACTGCAGCAGAGCCACTGTCGTGCCGCTGCCGATCGGAACGACTGTTGACGTTTATTAGAGAGTAGAGTGTTAATTTGTTCATGATATATGTATTTTTATTTCTATTTATTTTTACTGCACACTGAATGGACACTGGTTGAGCAATGTTTTTTTGTTTCCTCTGGGTATGTGAGTACTCAGGAAAAATGACAATAAAGATATACAATACAATACAACAGTACAATAGATTTTCCAATGAACCTGGTGAGTTCAAGTGGCACAGGAAATATGCAAGCAAAGCAGATCCTGGCTCTTGCTGCAAATCTCTCCAGCTCCTTTGCTCCTGATGCCCCGGCTGAACCCAAAGAGTAAGCTCTGGCTGCAGTTCCCTGGTTTCAGCCACACAACCTGTTTGCATCCATAAAGTCATAGAGTCAGAGAGTCATACAACCATCATGATGAGGGGCATAGATTGGGTAAAGGACTCTGTTGTAGGCAGGAACTGCAGTTGCTGGTTGAAACCGAAGATAGACACAAAATGCTGGAGCAACTCAGCGGGGCAGGCATCATCTCCAGATAGAAGGAATGTGTGCTTCAGGTTCGGGTTTCGGATTCTTCAGACTGCCTCTGTGTGCCAGGGGCGCCTCCTGCAGCCGACCTTGAAGCCGCTGGAGGTAATACCCTGGTCTAAAGAAGGGTCTCATCTCGAAACATCACCCATTCCTTCTATCCAGAAATGCAGGGTAAAGGACTCTGTGGACCTACCCTGAGTAGGGAAATCAAGAACCAGAGGACAAAAGGCAGGAGTATCCAGGGAAGACCGCTGGAGGCCCTGGGGCTCGGCTGGACCAGGCGCCACTCCGAGAGGCCGAGCACTTAGACCAGACGCAGCCTACAGCGGTAGAGCAGCGGCAGAGGAAACCATTGCTACGCTTGCCCCTGCAACATCGCCATGACAACGGGCATTCATGGTCAGGCCGAGAACCCTGCACTTTCACCAACTGGGAATTGAAAATGGCGCCAAACTGGCGACTGAATACGGTCTCAGGGTATTGCTGCTATACACTCGTACTGTTTCCGGGAGTTTAAATAATATGTATCTAAGTACTTATGTATAGTGGTACATGTACTGAACTGTATACAAAACTGAATTTCACTGTACCTCAGTACATGTGACAAATAAAGTCCCATACTAATAAGTTTAACGTGAGAGGAGGAAGATTTAATAGGAATCTGAGGGTCAACTTTTTCCAAGCAGAGAGTGGTGGGCGTATGGAATGAGCTGCCAAAGGAGGTGATTAACAATAGACAATAGGTGCAGGAGTAGGCCATTCGGCCCTTCAAGTCAGCACCGCCATTCAATGTGATCATGGCTGATCATCCCCAATCAGTACCCCGTTGCTGCCTTCTCCCCATATCCCCTGACTCAGCTATCTGTAAGAGCCCTATCTAGCGCTCTCTTGAAAGTATCCAGAGAACCGGCCTCCACCGCCCTCTGAGGCAGAGAATTCCACACTCACAACTCTCTGTGTGAAAAAGTGTTTCCTGATCTCTGTTCTAAATTGCTTACCCCTTATTCTTAAACTGTGGCCCCTGGTTCTGGACTCTCCCAATATCGGGAACATGATTCCTGCCTCCAACGTGTCCAAACCATAAACAATCTTATATGTTTCAATAAGATATCCTTTCATCCTTCTAAACTCCAGAGTGTACAAGCCCAGCTGCTCCATTCTCTCAGCATATGACAATCCCCCCATCCCGGGAACTAACCTTGTAAACCTACGCTGCACTCCCTCAATAGCAATAATGTCCTTCCTCAAATTAGGGGACCAAAAATGCACACAATACTCCAAATTGAGGCAGAAATTATAATGACATTTATAAGACATTTGGACAGGTACATGGATCGGACAAGTTTAGAGGGAAATGGGTGAAACGCAGGCATGTGGGACCAGTGTAGATTGGACACCTTGATCGGCCTGAACGTTTTTCCTTCCATTATTTATTATGTAACAGAATATGTGTGTTATGATTGTGTTTATAATTTGTTTGGTTGTTTTGTTGTTTGTCTTTTGCACGAAAGTCCGCGAGCATTGCCACTTTCATTTCACTGCACATCTCGTATGTGTATGTGACAAATAAACTTGACTTGACTTGACTTGACTTGAAACTGGGTCGAAGTGCCTTTCCATACTCTGTGACTCTTTAACTACGTGATCATCTTAAATAATTCATACAGCCAGTCAAAAGGTGAAGTAGAAGGGGGCATGACAGATTATTTTACAGGAAGAATAAGGGCGAGGTTCAAAATACAGGAACATGCAGAGACATGGCAAAGAACAGGACATTTCTTTGCAGCAACACCCAAGAACAGGAAATCTCTCCAGTGCTTTGACAATTAGAGATAATCACAGAAAAATAGAAATGCTGAACAAAGGATCATCCAATTGTCCTGGTAGATTCACACTGGAACAATACATAACTAATCCACGCAACCAATCATCATCAATGTATAATAGTCCCAGGGGAACCTGGGGCCTCATCCCAGCGAGCCAGGGCTGTATCCCAGTCGCTGGCCTGGCTTGCCCGGCTCCTGCTCGCACTGGAGAGGTGGAAGACGGACAGAGGACGGGTAAGCAAACCGGTGGCGGTGACCTGGGCTTCGACGGGAGACAGGGCCGCCGGGGACCCTGCAGCAGCCTGGGGTCCGGCCCGGCAAGCAAACCACAGGCCCGGCACGCTAAGAGAGGGTAGGACACCGAGCCCAGTCACTGCTCGTCCCATGGATCAGGAATTGGAAATTGGGGTGGAAGGTGACAGCAATGGTGGCGGTGGTCAAAGGGCCTGGTGAGAGGAACTGGGTGGGGGTCTTACCTGCCACGCTCTCGAGGTTGGCTGTGGGAGGCTGTGGTCTGTTCTGTTCATACTGTACTAACCAGGGGATTGTGCTTATGTACAGGGAAAGCTTTACTGAGCTGTATGCTCAGCAAGAAATGTTTTTCACTGTCCTTGGCACACGTGACAATAAAGAAACCATTGAACCACTGAGCACCACCTGCAAATTGAGAATTTTTTCTGGCACTCCTCTCTTCAGACTTTGAGAAAGTCATGCCCATCCTCTCTTCTAGCTTTCTTACCCTGCCCTACAATCAGTCTGAAGAAGTCTTGACCCTAAATGTCTTCTACCTATGTTCTCCTGAAATGCTGCTTGACTCACTGTATTTCTACAGTACTCTGAATCTTCCTTTGCTTTTTTCCCCCTTTGTACCACAGAGCACATGACAATAAACTGAACCTTTACTATGATATTTTTTTAATTTTGGGAGTTTTATGAAACACTAGACCGTGGGACCCGTTGGGTCCCGTCCCCCAACGCGGGAGGGGGGGGGGGGGGGGGGGGGGGTGGGTCACGACATCATGGGGGAAGGCTGGTCCCCGAACGCAATATTCCACCACTCACCCATAGGTCCCAATACTCACCACTCCCTAGAGAGGGAGGGGGGTAGAGAGTTTTTTGAAACTTTAAATCATAAATAACTTTGGAAATATATTTCAGAATGCGACGGGAAGATGTTTATTGCTGCGCTGGGAAAAATGTGAGTAAAATATGTGAAAATGGGAAGGCTGTGGCCTAGCGTTTGGAAGAAGACAAGAAAAAGCAGAGCAGGGCGACACATTGCCAGCACAAAGAGTTTTAGTAATATAGATATCTGAGGAAAGATGCAGATCTGCATAATTTATAATGGTTTTGCCTGCGAATGATGGCAGCTCAGGTTGCCCTTAAAGTTGCCCTTATTGAATCACAAATCACTACCAAAAAAATCGAGATTATGGAGTAATACTTCACTCTTACATGATTTATATGGGGGAAAACTAAACACAACGTTGATAATCCTGATACAGGGGGTTCTAGGAACCATCCCCTTTGTAATGAGAGGGTGTGGGGTACTATATATGTTAATTGAGCAAAGGTTTAGTTTTATGACTGTCACGAACTGTGAACAGCGTTTGTTTGTGTGCTATCCAATCATATTAGACATAGAAACATAGAAAATAGGTGCAGGAGGAGGCCCTTCGGCCCTTCGAGCCAGCACTGCCATTCATTGTGATCATGGCTGATCGTCCCCAATCAATAACCCGTGCCTGCCTTCTCCCCATATCCCTTGATTCCACTTAATTAAAAACATTTTAATTTAGACCATGAATACAATTAAGCCAAACACGCGCACCATAGCATCATATAGGGAAGGGAAAGATGTGAGAGTACAGAATGTATTTCTCAGCATTGCAGTGTAACAGTTCTGAAAGTCTGATATCCGCAATGAAATAGGTTAAAAAAATTAGGGTTATACCCTAGTTTATTGAAAGACCATTCAGAAGTTTGGTGACAGAAGAGGGTGGCACAGAGGCGTAGCAATAGATTTGGTGCTTTACCAGGGACCCAGGTTCGATCCTGACCACGGGTGCTGTCTGTACAGAATTTGTACTTTCTTCCCATGACCGCATGGGTTTCCTCCAGGAACTCCTTCCGGTTTCCTCCCACACTCAAAAGATGCACAGGTTTGTAGGTTAATTTGCTTCGGTACACTTGTAAATTGCCCCTTATGTGTAGGATAGGGCTAGTGGGCGGAAATCATTGGTCGGCGTGGACGCAGTGGGCCGAAGGGTCTGTTCTTCGCGCTGCTTCTCTAAACTAAACTAAACGGCACCATTATGTGCATCAACCAGCGTTTCTGCTCTTAATTTCTATTTAGCAAACAGTATGTGTGACAACAGGCAAGAACAAAATTGGCATTCTGGAGGTGTAATACTAGACAACACAGTGCTGAACTGTCATCACCCATGTAATTATAGCTCAGTTACATCACTATTTTAAACAAAGCAATGACATGGGCAGAATGGGAGAACATCTCTTCGAGCAATGAGACAGCAATAAAACCTGTAATAAGCACTGGTCCAGATACAAATTAAATCACACTTCAGAAAGACTTAATTCCAGATCAATGCAAAGACTATAAACTAATAGCATCAAGAACAGATGTATTTTTTGCAATCATAAGTTTTTTCATATATTACAGGAGCAGAATTAGGCCATTCAGCCTATCAAGTCTACTCCATCATTCAATCACGGCTGATCTATCTTTCCCTTTCATCCCCATTCTCCTGCCTTCTCCCCATAACCCCAGTCTCCCGTACTAATCAATTTTTGACAATCATCCGCATTTCAATTCTTGAACATTAACTACTTCCTACATAATTTTAAGCCAATAGGATTTCTACCGGCATGTAACTTAGTGTCCTGCTGCATTTTTATTGGTGAGAAGTAAAATTTTCCCTAAAAGAAATTGTGTGGATATGGGAACACCTTTCTGTTATTCTAAACTCAAATCAAACAAGCAGCAATGTCCTTACCTGCTTAATAACTCAGCTCCCGCAGAAAACTTTGGCAAATCATCTGTACTTCTGTGAGAGCAAATTGGAAATGTTAAGGTACAGTGTACAGTAAGCAAACCTGGAAAATATAGTACCATTAGACAGGTCTGTAAATCAAAATACTGCAGTTCAAAGGAATCGATCTGATCAACTTTTAAAACAAACATTTTAAGCTTAGTTGATTTATCAAGATCTTAGGATTGAAATATTTCAAAGAAATAAATTGAAGTAACCTGTAATATTACAGTAACATCACAAAGTTGTAATCAAGAGTTCAAGAAGTTCCCTAGACTTCAGCACAGCAGTAGGGCGGCTGTCCCAATGCGCCAGAGACTCGGGTTCGATCCTGATCTTGGGTGCTGTCTGTACGGATTTGTACGTTCTTCCTGTGACCACATGGGTTTTCTCCGGGTGCTCTGGTTTCCTCATACATTCCAATAGGTTAATTAGCTTCTGTAAATTGTCCCTAGTGTGTAGGATAGAACTAGTACACAAGTGATTGCAGGTCCGCGTGGATTCAGTGGGCTGAAGGGCCTGTTTCTATACTGCATCTCTAAACTACATTTAGATGAATATACCACAACGACCCAACTGTTTAGTAATCCATCATCAAATCTGGAGGGACCACACTCGGGGCTATTAGCTGCTCATTTTCTATCTCATAACAATACACTGCTCTGATATTGTCCGTTAATTCCCCTTTTTATTTTAGTCAAAGATCAGAGTTTACGTCTAGTTCCTCTCCCTTGCAAAGCAATACAAAGTAGGCTTTAAAGCTAAGATGTGTAGGGAGGAACTGCAGATGCTGGTTTAAACTGAAGATAGACACAAAAAAGCTGGAGTAACTCAGCGGGTCAGGCAACATCTCTGGAGAAAAGGAACAGGTGGCGTTTCGGGTCAAGACTCTTCTTTTGAAGCTAAGACTATCAGCGTTGCTACTGCCCCAACCCCCTCTCTCTTTGGTCACCTGTGTTTCCCTCCACACTTTGTCTCCAACTCTTTCATCTCTACTATTTCTCACGCTTAGCCAGAAATTATATTCCTGTAATGCTCTCACATTCCTCTTGACCCCACTGAATTACTAACCACACAACTCCCATTCCGACGCTCTTGATAGCTAGGAAAATACATAATTTAACTTATCTCATGAATAATACTTTTGGGATCCATCATTTTTGATGTCTATAAGCGTTTTTCCCATAAGTACTGCACTATCCATGATACATAAAAATTTCATAATTCTTAGGAGCAGAATTGGGCCAATCGGCCCATCAAGTCTACTCCACCATTCAATCATGGCTGATCTATCTCTCCCTCCTAACCCCATTCTCCTGCCTTCTCCCCAAAACGCAGTGGGTCCCACTTTGTTCTCCAAGCCCCCCCACGCCAGGTCCCACTTTGTTCTCAGGCGGCCCCCCCACTCCGGTTCCCTCTTTGTTCTCTGCACCCCCCTCCCTCCTCCCCCACGCTGGGTCCCACTTTGTTCTCAGTGACCTCCCACACTGGGTCCCTCTTTCTCTCATCAATCCCGCCCTCCCATGCCGGGTCCCTCTTTGTTCTTGGCGGAGTGTCCTCAACCGACCTCCAGCACCCATGGAATAACCACCCACAGAATTTCTGACCCTGTCTGAGAAGAGTCCCGACCCAAAAAGTCACCCATCCTTTTTCTCCAGAGATGCTGCCTGACCCGCTGAGTTACTCCAGCATTTGTGTCTATCTGTGGTATAAAGCAGTTCCTCGTTTCTACTTCTTAAAAAGCTATATTCTACAACAAGCTGCATCTAGTCAGTCAGTGCTTGGCTGTCTTTTTCTGATTTGTAAAGATTTTGTCAAATATGCGCATTTTGTTTTGCAAGCTGCTGAACGCTGCAACAAAATGTCAATTACATTTTTTTCTGGGAAAGTTTCCATGGCTTGTAGAAATGTGCAAAATGAGTTTAATTGAAACAGTCTAAATATTTTCTGTTCAACCTCAAACTGTACAAGACTAATGTTTTCTACTTGCTGACTGTAAAAGAAAATGTAATTGATTTGCACTTGGGTGCTCTCACTAAGTCATTAATTAGCTCACTTTCCAAAACACTGATCTTGTGCATACAGCCCATTACCAATATATCGTGCTCGCATAAAATATGCTTTTATTATGATTCTAATTAAGGGTCATTAATCTGACACAACAACTCTATTTCTTATACCACAGATGCTGACCTGACCTGCTGAGTATCTCTTGCATTTTATGCTTTTATTTTGTTATTACAGACATGTGGTTTTATCTTGAGATATTAGAACAGTACAGCACTCGAACATGCCAGTCGGGCCACAACGTCTGGGCTGAACACAATGCCAGGACCATCACTTCTCTACCAAACCTATCCTGCCTGTCTAAATGTTTCTTGAACGGCAGTATCATCCTCAACTACCTTCTCTGGCAGGATAGGATAGGTTTATAGGAATATGGGCCAAACGCAGGCAGGTGGGACTAGTTTAGAACGTGGGCATATTAGGCTGAAGGGCCTGTTTCCATGCCGTATGACTCTCTGACTACAACAGTGTGAATTAAAAGTGTATCGTCAAGAAGGAAAGAGGTTTAGGATGTTTTTTCCAGAAAACGCACAGGCACCAATGAGGATGGGTTAAAAATAAAGTACTCCAGGACAGAGTTAACAGTATCAGTTTCACAACAGGTTGGAAGAGAGGCTGAGTAGTTTCATGGTCAGGTTCGAGGGAACTGGAAACGGGACTTTACAGTAAGTGGGGGAGATAGAAGAGAGCCCAGGTGGCAAGACTAGGCCCTGTAGAAACTTTAGCTTGATGGTGCTGAACGGAGGAATGCAAAAGGGTCTCTGGGCAAACTGTACCCAATTGAAAATTCAAAGTACTGAACCAAATAATTGTGCGTTACCAATCAACATATTTCTAAACAATACGAAATAGTTAGTTAGTTTATTGTTATTTTCATGAGTACTGAGGTACAGTGAAAAGTTATTTTTGTTGCATGCTATCCAGTCAGCGAAGAAACTATACATAATTACAATCAAGCTATCCACAGTGTATAGATACAGCATAAAGGATATAACATTTCACGATAAAATCCACTAAAGTCATATTAAAAAATAGTTTGAACGTCCTCTATGAGGTAGATGGGAGGTCAGGACCGCTCTCTTTAGACTTTACCTTAGCTTTTAAAGATATGGCATGGAAACAGGCGTCTTTAGCTCACTGTCCGGCGACCCCATAAACTAGCACTCTAGGGACAATTTACAGAAGCCAATTAACCTACAAACCTGTATGCTTTTGGAGTGTGGGAGGAAACTAGAGCACCCGGTGAAAACCCAAACGGTCACGGGGAGAACGTGTAAACGCCATACTGACAGCACCCGTAGTCAGGATCAAACCCGGGTCTGTGGTGCTGTAAGGCAGCAACTTTACCGTTGCGCCACCATGCCACCCTAAAACACTCTCTAGTTGGTGAGAGAATGGTTCAATTTCCTAATAACAACTGGGAAGAAACTGTTCCTGAATCTGGAGGTGTGCATTTTCAAGACACCCTGCACCATCTTTCAAACATTAGGAGCATTGCCTGAAGACAAACTCACTCAAGCTATCAGTCTATTAAACATGGAATAAACAGATGATTACCTTGGCTTCTTAACATTTACTTCTTTGGATTTGTCACTTAGCGTCTTTAAACTGAAATTAGAAATAAGAAAATAATTAATATAACAATGGCAAAGCTGGTAGAGCTCCTACCTCACTGCGCAAGAGACTCAGGTTTGATCCTGACCTAGAGTGTTGTCGGTGGGGAGTTTGCATGTTCTCCCTGTGACTGCGGTTTCCTCCCTCATCTCAAGTGTAGGTTTATCGGTTAATTATTCTCTGAAATTGCATAGGGAGTGGATGAGAACACGGGATAACATAGAACTGGCGTGAACAGGTGGTTGTGGGTTGGCCTGGACTCAGTGGATCTATGGGTGCTGTTTCCCTGCTGCATCTCTAAGGTACAATAAGCTGTGCAACAAATGCAAAAGCAGATAAATCAGCACATAAAATAGCAGGTTTATTGCCATGAAGATATTCAAAAGGGATCAACACAACAAAAGTACAGTCTATCATGAATTGCGAGTTTAGTTTAGAGATACAGGGTGGAAACAGGCCCTTAGGCCCACCGGGTCCGCATCGACCAGCGATCCCCACACACTAACACTATCCTACACACACTAGGGACAATTCACAACTATACCAAGCCAATAAACCGATAAAACTTTGGAGTGTGGGAGGAAACCGGAGATTCCGGAGAAAACCCACGAGTGTCACAGGGAGAAAGTACAAACTCCGTACAGACCACATCCGTAGTAGGATCAAACCCGGGTCTCTGGCGCTGTAAGACAGCAACTCTACCGCTGCACCTCTGTGTAAAGTATTGCAGGAGTATGCGAGTTGGCTGAACAAATTTCAAAATTGCCAATTCAATGTTTTTTTAACACATGACTTGGATATAGACAGATTGGCACCCTTTGCCAAAGGTTAGAAGTCGACAAGATGTTACTTAAATCCCTGTGCAAATTAAACAAGGCCTGCTCATGGAGATTTGCACTTATTATATACCCACACATGTTACCCGCTTCATTTCAGCCTTTGAGTTAGACGTTTCCAGACCTATTAGAAGTGAATGCTCACACATTCACACAGCCAGCTGAAGAGTAATTTGTGCAAAAGTCCGAGCCAAGTTTTACTCCAACTTTTGATGTCATTCATTGAGCACGAGTTATCAGGAGAAAACAGCCTACGCCGTTTGTTCTGCACTCACATGACCAGCAAGCCGCTTTCATTCCAGAGATTTGTAAAATAGACAGGGTCCAGTTAAGCCAAAGGCAAAGCGCTGGAGGAACTCAGCAGGCCAGGCAGTAGCTGAGGAGCGATTGGACAGGAAACATTTCAAGTAAGGACCCTTCTTCAGACTTCATGGTCCAATTGACTGTAGTTTCAGAAACACATTATAAATATTTTGTATTTCTCCAGCAAAATAACACAAAATATTGTCTCCAAGAAATATGTGTAAGACGCTGTTACTTCCAAGTAACATGCGATAATTATAAACTTAGAGGAGATGGGTGGGTGTCATACCTAACTCAGGGATCAGAGCAACCGGCTGTCTTAGAGTCATACAGAATAGAAAGAGGCCCTTCAGGCCAACTCTTCCATGTTGTCACCAAGGAACAGGCAATGTTATTTCATTTACACAGGGCTGGTCTGAACAAATGTTCAGGGAGAGAGGTGAGCCCCTCCTATCCCCCACCCCAATCCCTCCTACCCCTGCCCCATTTCTGCCCCTAGTTCCCTCTCTCTTAGTTCTGTCTCCGTCCCTAATACACCACCTACATCCTGGCCCAACCCCTCCCTAGCTCCCAGCTCCTACTCCCCAGTCTCCTGACTCTGCCCCTGCCCCCCCCCCCCCCCCCCAATGCAATGCCCTGCCTGCTGTCCCAGCCTCGTCCTTGCACCTGAGCCACTACGCCCCCTATCACCTTGCTCTGCTCCTGTCACAGTGCCCAGTCCATGTCACTGTCCCAGTCCATGTCACCGTCCCAGTCCATGTCCCAGTCTATGTCACCAGTCCCAGTCCATGTCACTGTCCAGTCACTGTCCCAGTCCAGTCCATGTCACTGTCCCAGTCCAGTCCATGTCACTGTCCCAGTCCAGTCACTGTCCCAGTCCGGTCACTGTCCCAGTCCCAGTCCATGTCACTGTCCACTGTCACATGTCACTGTCCCCAGTCCATGTCACTGTCCCAGTCCATGTCACTGTCCCAGTCCATGTCACTGTCCCAGTCCATGTCACTGTCACTGTCCATGTCCCAGTTCATGTCCCTGTCACTGTCACTGTCCTGTCCATGTCACTGTCCCAGTCCAGTCCATGTCACTGTCCCAGTCCTGTCCCCAGTCACTGTCCCAGTCCAGTCCATGTCCATGTCACTGTCACTGTCCAGTCAGTCACTGTCCCAGTCCATGTCACTGTCCCAGTCATGTCACTGTCCCAGTCCATGTCACTGTCCCAGTCCAGTCCATGTCCCTGTCCCAGTCCAATCTATGTCACTGTCCCTGTCCCAGTCCATGTCCCTGTCCCAGTCCAGTCCATGTCACTGTCACTGTCCCAGTCACTGTCCAGTCCATGTCACTGTCCCCGTCCATGTCCCAGTCCCAGTTCATGTCACTTTCACTGTCCCAGTCCATGTCACTGTCCCAGTCCAGTCCATGTCACTGTCCCGGTCCATGTCACTGTCCCAGTTCATGTCACTGTCCCAGTCCAGTCTATGTCACTGTCCCAGTCCAGTCTATGTCACTGTCCCTGTCTGTCCTGTCAGTCCCAGTCCATGTCACTGTCCCAGTCCATGTCACTGTCCCAGTCCAGTCCATGTCACTGTCCCAGTCCCAGTCCATGTCACTGTCCCAGTCCATGTCACTGTCCCAGTCCCTGCTCCATGTCACTGTCCCAGTCCATGTCACTGTCACTGTCCCAGTCCCTGCTCCAGTCTGTAGTCACTGCCCCTTTCCCAGCTCGGGCCGGTCCGGGCCGGGCCTCCCGCCTACCTGCTGCTCAGGTCGTGCTGGGCGCTCAGCAGCCGCTCCTTGAAGTTCTCGAACATGGTGGCGGTTATCGCCGCGCGGGGCAGCGCCGTCGCCAGGTGGCCGTGGCGGCCATTACTCCGTCCGTCCGTCGCTCGCTCGCTGCCGCCGCCGCCGCCGCAGGGTGAGACCGAGGCGCACGCACTTCCGCCACCGCCGTCGCCCCGGCAACAGAGGCCTTGTCCCAGGGAGGCGCGGACTGAAGCCTTCCCCCAACCCGCCTCCAGCCTCTCCGAAATCAAAGATCCTACAGCTTTAAGATCTTTGTCTGAAATTGCTGGAGTAACTCAGCGGGACAGGCTCCATCAAAGATTATACAATCTTTGGGCACCATCTCTGGAGACAAGGAATGGGTGACGTTTCGGGACGAGACCCTTCTTCAGGCTGAGGGTTCGGGGGGCGGGGGAGAGAGTCTAGCGGTATGGAAGGGTAAGGTGTGAAAACGACAGATCAAAGTGGACGCTGGCTCCCCCCCCCCCCCCCCTCCCCCCCTCTCTCCCTCCCTCCCTGCTCCCCTCCCCCCCTCCTCTCTCTCCCCCCCTCCTCTCCCCCCCCCTCTCTCTCCCCCCCTCTCTCTCTGCCTCTCCCCCCCCCTCCCCCCCCCCTCCTCTCTTCCCCCCTCTCTCCCCCCCCCCTCCTCTTTCCCCCCCTCCATTAATCAGACATTGTGGTTTGTAAGAGCTCTCCTGCTGGTTTTACGGCAGGAGACCTTTGTAATTGTGTGGGAAGTAACTGCAGAAGCCAGTACCACCATTCAATGTGATCATGGCGGATCATCCCCAATCAGTACCCCGTTCCTGCCTTCTCCCCATATCCCCTGACTCCATTATCTTTAAGAGCCCTATCTAGCTCTCTCTTGAAAGTATCCAGAGAACCGGCCTCCACCACCATCTGGCAGAGAATTCCACAGATTCACAACTTTCTGTGAGAAAAAGTGTTTCCTCATCTCCGTTCTAAATGGCTTACCTATTATTCTTAAACTGTGGCCCCTGGTTCTGAACTTCCCCAACATCGGGAACATGTTTCCTGCCTCTAGAGTGTCCAAACCCTTAACAATCTTATATGTTTTAATAAGATATCCTCTCATCCTTCTAAACTCCAGAGTGTACAAGCCCAGCCGCTCCATTCTCTCAGCTTATGACAGTCGCGCCATCCCGGGAATTAACCTTGTGAACCTACGCTGCACTCCCTCAATAGCAAGAATTAAGGGAAGGTACATAAAAATGCTGGAGAAACTCAGCGGCTGCAGCAGCATCTATGGAGTGAAGGAAATAGGCCTATTTCCTTCGCTCCATAGATGCTGCTGCACCCGCTGAGTTTCACCAGCATTTTTGTATACCTTCGATTTTCCAGCATCTGCAGTTCCTTCTTAAACGCAAGAATTAAGGGATGCTGGTTTAAACGAAAGATATACACAAAAAGCTGGAGTAACTCAGCGGGATAGACCGCATCTCTGGAGAGAAAGAATGGGTGATGTTTAGGGTCGAGATTGACAAGCAATTTCTTCTACAGGTATTAATGTTTGTGCAACAATATCTGTGTTACAACTTTTGGCAGTTTTAGCTTGCGGTAACAAAAATAAACATTGCTCTTGAAAAAGACATTTATTATTGAAAATTCTGCAGGGAAAATAACTTTGTTGTAGCGAGTCTGAACCTGTCAAGCTGCAACACTGAAGTGCATGCACACGAACAAATGGATGTCGACAGGTAAGACATGTCTCAGGAGGGAAAAGACCGACTCTAACATATTGAAAGGGCAATTTTTACTTGAGCTGCAATGTGTTGGAAAGCCAGAGTTGTGAGTCTGGAATTCTCTGCCTCAGAGTGCGGTGGAGGCCAGTTCTCTGGACAATTTCAAGGGAGAGATACGAGACTAAGTGGGACCCGTCACACGGGAGGCAGCAGAGGTGGTAGTTCAGCCAGGTACTAAAACAACATTTAAATAATATTTGAACAGGTGCATGGATAGGAAACGTTTAGAGAGATACGAGACTAAGTGGGACCCGTCACACGGGAGGCCTGGTCCCCCAATGGGGGGTGTGGGGGGGTGATGTGGGGGAGGGGGGGGTGATGAGGGGGGTGGTGGGAGGGGGGGGGGTGGGTGGGTAAGGGGGGTGGGGGGGAGGGGGGAAGGAAGTGGTGTGTGTGGGGGTTGAGTGGTGTGGGGGGGGGGTTGGTGGGAGAGGAAGTGGGTGGGTGGGGGGGGTGGTGGGGAAGGGGGGTGGGGGTGGGGGGGAGGGTGGTGTGGGGGTGTGGGGGAGGGGGGTGTGGAATGTGGAGGGGGGTGTGTGGGGGGGGTGGGGAGGGGGGGAAGGGTGGTGTGGGGGAGAGGTGGTGTGGTGGAGGGGGGAAGTTGGTGTGGGTGGGGGGTGTGTGGTAGGGGGGGTGGTGAGGAGGGGGGGGGGGGGGGGGGGGGGGGGGGGGGGGGGGGGGGGGTGTATACAAAAACGGATGTAATGCTGAAGCTCTATAAGGTGCTGGTCAGCATGCATTTGGAATATTGTGAGCAGTTTTAGGCATAATATCTGAGGAAGGATGTGCCAGCTCTGGAGAGAGTCCTGAGGAGGTTTACATGAATGACCCCAGGAATTAGTAGGTTAACATATGATGAGCGTTTGACGGCGCTGGGCCTGTACTCACTGGAGTTTAGAAGAATGAGGGGGGACCTCATTGAAACTTACAGAATAATGAAAGGCCTGGATATAGTGGATGTGGAGAGGATGTTTCCACTAGGACTAGATGTCACAGCCTAAGAATTAAAGGACGTTCTTTTAGGAAGGAGAAGAGGAGAAAATTATTTAGTCAGGGGGTGGTGAATCTGTGGAATTCTTTGCCACAGAAGGCTGTGGAGGTCGTCAGTGGATATATTTATATCGTCAGAAGAAGGGTCTCAACCCGAAACGTCACCCATTCCTTCTCTCCAGAGATGCTGCCACTGAGTTACTACAGCATTTTGTGTCTACGATAAATCAGGCATGATTGAATGGCGAAGTAAACGTGATGGGCCGAATGACCTAATTCTGCTCCTATCACATGATCTTATGATCTTATACACCTCTGTGAGATCACCCCTCATCCTCCTACACTCCATGGAATAAAGTCTTAACATGCTCAACTTCTCCCTGTGGCTCAGGCCCTCGAGTCCTGGCAACATCCTCATAGGTTTTCTCAGCATTCCTCACTCATACAGGGTCTCATCTAGGGTTGCCAACTGCCCCGTATTAGCCGGGACATCCCATATATTGGGCTAAATTGGTTTGTCCCGTACGGGACCGCCCTTGTCCCGTATTTGACCGCTACTACTCGGTTCGAAGAGACTGTCGGGTCAGAGCGCCGCGTCCGGCTCCGATTCACCTGTGCCGACGTAGTGCAGCCCATGGAGTGCAGCAGCAGCGCCTCACCCGTGGCCCCGTCGGTCGGCAGCCCGGCCAGCTGTCTGACCTTCGCACCTTCGCTTACCGCCGACACCGGTTCATGAGTTGGACGGGGTGCCGGACTTTGCGTGCGACGTCGCGCGGCCCGGGCCAAAACTCCTCAGCTGGCCCGCCGGCTGGGCTTTGTGTGCAGTCCAGCATGCGGGCCAACTCATTCACCCAGCCACGGCCGAGTCGGTCAACGAATTGCCGCTGGGAATTTGTTCCTTATTTTGACCCTTTGTCCCTTATTTGGGAGTGAGAAACTGGCAACCCTAGTCTCAATACAAAACACTTACATCTTTTGCCTCCACAGATGCTGCTTTGACCCGCTGAACTCTATCAGTGTTCTGATTTTTGTTCCATATTTCTAAATCTGCATTCTCTTTTGTCTTTATGCCAGTCCTAGTTTGGATATTATAAACCTCTTCCGCATGGTTCTTCTTCTTGCGTATGGCGTGCACAGCCTAAAGTTGTGGGACAACTTGTTCTATTTGATCTTATTTGATTGTGCACGCCGGGTTGATTGCATTCGTCGAAACAGGGCGGACCACGTGAAGGTTGCAATCATCCACCCCTTCCGCATGGTTAATCTGTGAAAAATTGAATTTACAACATAAAGGCAGAAAGATGTTGCTTGTTTACTGCAATCAGGAATTTAAATCTAATTTACTAAATCCAAAATTAAACAAATGGTAGGGACGGAGACCGAGATTAAAATGGAGTTTCAGGACAACCAAACTAATTCAACCATCTTTTTTATAAATCAAAAAACGTGAGAATCTTTCAAATATTTTTGGAAATGAGAAGATTTTGCTTTTATCACAGTAGTTGGGAGACATTCATATTTTGTTCGCCTAATGTGAGAAGAACTTTCTAATGTAAATCTTAAATTTTTATTCTAACTTCACGATTTATAAATTCAGAAATTCATAAGCCATAGGAGGCCATAGTAGGCCAATCGGCCCATCAAGTTTACCTTTCCCTCTTAACCCCATTCTCCTGCCTTCTCCCCGTAACCCTTGACATCCGTACTAATCAAGAATCTGTCTATCTCTGCCTTAAAAATACCCAATGACTTGGCCTCCACAGTCGTCTGTGGTAATGAAATAATTCCTTGGATTTACCATCTTCTGAATTCCTCCTAATTTCCAGTCCTTTTATTCTGAGGCAGCGCCCTCTGGTTCCAGACTCTCCCACTAGTGGAAACATCCTCTCCACATCCACTGTATACAGACCGTTCACTGTTTGGTAAGTTTCAATGCGGTCCCCCTTCAAACTTCAGCGAGTGCAGGCCCAGTGCCGTCAAACTCTCATCACATGTTAACCCAATCATTCCTGGGATCATTCTCATAAATCTCCTCTGGACCCTTTCTAACACCAGCACATCCTTCCTCAGATATTGGGCCCCAAACTGCTCACAATACTCCAAATGCGGCCTGAACAATAGACAATAGGCGCAGGAGTAGGCCATTCGGCCCTTCGAGCCAGCCCCACCATTCAATGTGATCATGGCTGATCATCCCCAATCAGTACCCCGTTCCTGCCTTCTTCCCATATCCCCTGACTCCGCTAATTTTAATAGCCCTATCTAGCTCTCTCTTGAAATCTCAGAATTAAATCCATGTTTAAGTTTAAAAATATTCAGATGTAATGCAGGAAAGATCAATCATGAACAGTGAAGGTCCAAGAGTCTTTTTCTGCTTGTATTATTAATATTATGTAAAGAGGCTGCTTCAGTTTCTGTCGAATCACTTTCAAATATCTTGATTCAAAGATGAAAAGCTTAAGATTTTTCATATCTGAAGCCTTTGGTACCCCCAGAGTAACTATATTACCCAGTCACAATCCAACATTTATAAAGTAAAAGTAATCATGGGGATTTAAGCAACAAAGCTGTGATATTTTTCCCAAAACACCCTGCTGTACGGAAATATCTCGAGCTGTTAAACCAGTTGTGCCTGTGAACATTTGATTTGTGCTTCTGTCCTTGTTGTTATCGCTCGTGGCTTATCCTTGAGAGCTTTGCTACCAGTCTTCCAATCATCAGGGTTCAGAGCTCTCACATATCTTTCCTGGTCAAGGTCTTTTATTGTCACGTATGCCAATTAAGGTACAGTGAAATTCAAATTACCATACAGCCACACTAAACAAAAAGCAACAAGCCACACAACAACATAAAAGTGAACATAAACATCCACCACAGCTGATTCCCCACATTCCTCACTGTGATGGAAGGCAATGAAGTCCAATCTTCTTCCCATTTACCGAAGCTCCCGCAGCCGGTGATCGAAGCTCCCGCGTCGGGGCGATCGTAGCACCTGCGGCTCGGAGCTCCCAAAGTCGGTCTCTAACCAGAGACCGTGAGCTCCTTGATGTTAGGCTGCAGTGCGGACGGAGATACGATACGGAAAAAAAAGCACATCTCCGTTGAGGTAAGAGAATAGAAAAAGTTTCCCCCCACCCCCACCCCCCCCCCCCCCCCCCCCCCCCCCCCGCACATAAAATGAGCTAAAGAACACTAAAACATACATTTACCACATACTATCAAACAACAAAGAAGGAAGTGACAGAGACTGCGTGTCAGTCATTGCAGGGGCCACCCGGTGTCTCATCAATAGAAAGTTACTTACTGGTACGCTTTGTGGCCAAGTTTACAGATGACACGACGATAGGTAGAAGGGCATGTAGTGTAGATGAACACGGACTCTGCAGAAGGACTTGGACAGGTTGAGAGAGTGGGCAGAGAGGTGGCAGGTGGAATGTAGTGTAGCAATGTGCCAGAGTCATGCATTTTGCTTGTAGGATTAAAGGCGTAGACTATTTTCGAAATGGGGAAAGAATATAAAAATGGGAGGTGCAAAATGACTTGGGAGAGCTTGTGCAGGATTCCCCAAAAGTTAATTTGCAAGTCAAATTGGTAGTGAAGAAGGCAAATGCAATGCTAGCGTTTATTTTGAGAGGACCAGAATACAAAAACAGGCTGCAGAAGACGCTGGTCAGACCGGATTTGGAGTATTGGGAGGAATTTTGGGCTCCATATCTGAAGAAGGATGTGCTGGAACAGGAGAGGGTCCAGAGGAGGTTTACAAGAATGATTCCAGGAATGAGTGGGTTAACATACGATGAGCGTTTGACGGCACTGGGCCAGCACTCGCTGGAGTTTAGAAGGTTGAGGGAGGGACCTCATTGAAACTTACGGAATAGTGAAAGCCTTGAATAGAGTGGATGTGGAGAGGATGTTTCCACTAGTGGGACTGTCTAGTTCCAGAATTAAAGAACGTTCCTTTAAGAAGGAGATGAAAAGGAATTTCTTTAGTCAGAGGGAGGTGGAATTCATTGCCGCCGACGGCTGTGGAGGCCAAGTCGATGGATATTTTTAAGGCAGAGGTAGATAGATTCTTGATTAGTACAAGTGTCGGGGTTATGGGGAGTAGGCAGGAGAATGGATTTGAGAGGGAAAGTTAGATCAGCTATTGATTGAATGGCAGAGCAGACATGATTGCCCAAATGGCCTGATTGGAACATGGAAGCATATGCTCCTAGAAGAAGGACCTCCTATCGACCTGGTACTTTGTATCCTTTGCAATACTTCGCAGCAAGCCAAAATGGACAACCTCTTTAGGCTTTAGAAATACAGCTTGGAAACAGGCCTTTTGCCCACTGCGTCGACCAGCGATCCCCGCACAGTAGCACTATCCTACACACCAGGGACAATGTACAATTCTAACCAAAGTCAATTCACCTACAATTCACCTACAAATTTATGTGGATAAATGTGAGGTTATCCATTTTGGTGGCAAAAACGGGAAAGCAGACTATTATCTAAATGGTGGCTGATTGGGAAAGGGGGAGATGCAGCGAGACCTGGGTGTCATGGGACACCAGTCATTGAAGGTAGGCATGCAGGTGCAGCAGGCAGTAAAGAAAGCGAATGGTATGTTAGCTTTCATTGCAAAAGGATTTGAGTATAGGAGCAGGGAGGTTCTACTGCAGTTGTACAGGGTGTTGGTGAGACCGCACCTGGAGTATTGCGTACAGTTTTGGTCTCCAAATCTGAGGAAGGACATTATTGCCATAGAGGGAGTGCAGAGACGGTTCACCAGACTGATTCCTGGGATGTCAGGACTGTCTTATGAAGAAAGACTGGATATACTTGGTTTATACTCTCTAGAATTTAGGAGATTGAGAGGGGATCTTATAGAAACCTACAAAATTCTTAAGGGGTTGGACAGGCTAGATGCAGGAAGATTGTTCCCGATGTTAGGGAAGTCCAGGACAAGGGGTCACAGCTTAAGGATAAGGGGGAAATCCTATAAAACCGAGATGAGAAGAACTTTTTTCACACAGAGAGTGGTGAATCTCTGGAACTCTCTGCCACAGAGGGTAGTTGAGGCCAGTTCATTGGCTATATTTAAGAGGGAGTTAGATGTGGCCCTTGTGGCTAAGGGGATCAGGGGGGTATGGAGAGAAGGCAGGTAGGGGATACTGAGTTGGATGATCAGCCATGATCATATTGAATGGCGGTGCAGGCTCGAAGGGCCGAATGGCCTACTCCTGCACCTAATTTCTATGTTTCTAAACCTGTACGCTTTTGGATTGTAGAAAACCCATGCGGGTCACAGGGAGAAGGTACAAACTCCAGACAGACTGCACCAGCAGTCAGGATCGAACCCGTGTCTCTGGCGCTGTGAGGCAGCAACTCTATCGTTGCGCCACTATGCCGTGGTGAAGCATGAGCATGATACGCCTCTCAGGTAGCTTGCAACTATATTTTAGTCCATTCTGAATTAAAGTTAATTGCTGTTCAAAGAATCGCTACTATTTAATGTGATTCTCATGTTTCCTGCCCGAGTTGCATTTCAGGTTTTTTTTAATCCTATTAGCAACGGAGAGATTATAAACTACAGTAGTTAGAGTTGTTCATCTGCATAATATCATTATTGTTTTATTGGCAGCCAACTAATTATATTTTCTGTGAGACGTTTCAGTTAAATGAAACATGCAGATTTATAGAAACAAAACGTGAACAATGGCCAAAGCCAGCTGTTATAGTGTTATACAGTCATACAGTGTGGAAACAGGCCCTTCGACCCAACTTGCCCACACTGACCAACCTGTCCCATCCATATTAGTCCCACCTGCCTGCATTAAGAAACCTGTCTAAATTTTTCTTAGACGTTGCGAAGGTACCTGCCTCAACTACCTCCTCCGACAGCTCTTTCCATACACCTACCACCCTTTGCATGAAAAAGTTACCCCTTAAGTTTCCTATTAAATCTTACCACCCCCCTCACCTTAAACCTTAAACCTATGCACTCTGTTTCTCGATTCCCCTACTCTGGACAAGAGACTTTACCCGATCTATTCAAGATTCAAGATTCAAGATACATTTAATTGTCACATGTGCCAGATGGCACAGTGAAATGAAATTCCCATACAGCCATACAATAAAAAAAAAATAATAATAATAATAATAATAAAGAACACACACTATAGAATTTGACATAAAACATCCCCACACAGCAGAATCAAAGTTTCCCACTGTGTGGGAAGGCACCAAAGTCAGTCTCTTCCTCCACTGTACCCCGTGGTCAGGGCCTCCCCAAGCCCTCCGCAGTTGCAGCTACGGGCGGCCCGATGTCCAGGACCGCTCGCCGGGATGATACAAGTCCGACGTCGGGGCTGTGGGACGTCCTTCAGCGGCGTGGACACAAGAGTCGGCCCCCTCCTACCGGAGTCGGCGGCTCCCAAAGTCCGTAGGCCGCGCCGGGTGGAGACAGCTGCTGGCGGCCCTCTGCAAGGCGCCCCAGGACTCCATGATGTTGTTCAGCGCCGCCCGCATTGGAAGCTCTCCGCACCAGAGCTCCACGATGTTGGAGCAACAGCCCAACGCTCCGGAGCTCCAAAAGGCGACCCAGGTAGGCATTGCCCGCTCCGCGGTGACTCCAACGCTGCGCCGCCGCTGTAGCAGCCCTGGTCCGGTTCCCGGACCCCGGCAAGAAAGGCCACTCCGATCCAGCTGGTAGGCCGCGAGGTGGGGGGCGAGGACGCTACTCGGAGAAATAGTCGCGTCCCCGCCAGGAAGAGACTGGGAAACGGTTTACCCCTTACCCTGCCCCCCGTTTATGATTTTGTACACCTCTATAAGATCACCCCTCATCCTCCTGCCTCCAAGCAATAGAGTCCCAGACTACTCAACCTCTCCCTACAGCTCAGGCCCTCGAGTCCTGGCAACATCTTAGTAAAAGCTGTTCATTCAATCTAATTGGTGAAGTTTGATACTTTCCTCCACCCCATTGTATGCATTGTTAGTTTTTGTACACGTGAAACAAATCATGAATTATCCCAGCAGCTTTTCAAGCATGTTTTCAATATTGCGATTTCCACTCATCATGAATGAACTGAAGGTACACAAAAATGCTGGAGAAACTCAGCGGGTGCAGCAGTATCTATGGAGCGAAGGAAATAGGCGACGTTTCAGGCCAAAACCCTTCTTCAGACTGATGGGGGGGTGGGGGGGGGAAGGAAGGAAAAAGGGAGGAGGAGGAGCCCGAGGGCGGGGGGATGGGAGGAGACAGCTCGAGGGTTAAGGAAGGGGAGGAGACAGCAAGGGCTAGCAAAACTGGGAGAATTCAACGTTCATGCCATCCGGACGCAAGCAACCCAGGCGGAATATGAGGTGCTGTTCCTCCAATTTCCGGTGTTGCTCACTCTGGCAATGGAGGAGACCCAGGACAGAGAGGTCAGATTGGGAATGGGAGGGGAAGTTGAAGTGCTGAGCCACCGGGAGTTCAGGTAGGTTATTGCGGACTGAGCGGAGGTGTTCGGCGAAACGATCGCCCAACCTCCGCTTAGTAAATCAGCTGACATCTAGAGCAGCGGATGCAGTAGATGAGGTTGGAGGAGATACAGGTGAACCTTTGTCGCACCTGGAACGACTGCTTGGATCTTTGAATGGGGTCGAGGGGGGAGGTGAAGGGACAGGTGTTGCATTTCTTGCGGTTGCAACGGAAAGTGCCCGGGGAGGGGGTGGTACGGGAGGGAAGGGAAGAATTGACAAGGGAGTTGCGGAGGGAGCGGTCTTTGTGGAAGGCAGACATAGGGGGAGATGGGAAGATGTGGCGAGTGGTGGGGTCACGTTGGAGTTGGCGGAAATGGCGGAGGATTATTTGTTGTATTTGCCGGCTGGTGGGGTGAAAGGTGAGGATTAGGGGGACTCTGCCCTTTTTGAGAGTGCGGGGATGGGGAGAGAGCAGTGTTGCGGGGTATGGATGAGACCCTAGTACGAGCCTCATCTATGGTGGCGGAGGGGAATCCCCGTTCCCTGAAGAACGAGGACATTTCCGATGCCCTGGTGTGGAACATCTCATCCTGGGAATAGATGTGGCGTAGGCGGAGGAATTGGGAGTAGGGGATGGAGTCTTTACAGGGGGCAGGGTGGGAAGACGTGTAGTCCAGATAGCCATGTGAGTCAGTTGGTTTGTAGTGTATGTCGGTCAGAAGTCTGTCCACTGCGATGGAGATGGTGAGGTCAAGGAATGGTAGGGAAGTGTCGGAAATGGTCCAGGTGTATTGGAGTGCCGGATGGAAGTTGGTGGTGAAGTGGATGAAGTCAGTCAGTTGTGTGTGGGTGCAGGAGGTGGCCCCAAAGCAGTCGTCAATGTAACAGAGGTAGAGGTCGGGGATGGGGCCCTGGTACGTATTGAACAAGGATTGTTCAACGTACCCAGGTACGTTGAACAATCCTTGTTCAATACGTACCAGGGCCCCATCCCCGACCTCTATCTTGAAGATAGACACAAAGTGCTGGACTAACTCGGCGGGTCAGGCAGCATCTCTGGAGAAAGAAGGATGGGTGGCATTTCGGGTCGGAACCCTTCTTCAGACTGAAAGTTGAGGGACGGGGAGTGGAAGCAAGAAAAGGCCAGAGCAAATCAGGGCCGGCAACAGATGACCAAGGAAGGGTGGAGCCCACAATGGCCCATTGTTGGCCATGGAAGAGGTGATAACGAAGGGATGTGAACAGTGGAACTGGTGGGATGACTAAGATGGGGGGAGGGAGGGAATGCAAGAGTCACTTGAAATTAGAGAAATCAATATTCATACCACTGGGTTATAAGCTGCTCAAGCGAAATACAAGGTGCTATTCCTCCAATTTGCGTGTGGCCTCAATATGACAGTGAAGTCTTCCCCTGCTCTACATCACCAACCAGAGCCCTGCCGTTCAGTGAAGGTCCCGCCCAAAGATCATAGATCCGCTCTATAATCTTTGGTCCCGCCCTGGTTTGACTTCTGAAAATGCAACGCCTCGTACCTATTTGTATTAAACTCTATTAACCATTCCTCAGCCCACCTTTCCAATTGATCAAGAACCTGTTGCAATTTTTCAAACTTTCTTCACCATCTCCGATGCCACCCACTTTTGTGTCATCTTCAAACTTACTAATCATGCCTTGTACAATCTCATCCAAGTAGTTTACAGAAACCACAAACAGCAAAGGGCCCTACGCACACCACTAGTCACAGGCCTCCATCAACCTCTGCATCCTTCCATGGAGCTAATTCACTCTTCAGTCAGCTATCTCTCCTTGGATGCCATGTGACCTAACCTTCCAGAGCAGCCTACCATGTGGAGCCTTGTCTAAGGCCTCACTGAAATCCATATAAACAACAGCTTTAGCTCAACCTAGGGTTGCCAACTGTCCTGTATTAGCCGGGGCATTGCGTTTATTGAGCTAAATAAGCGAGTTCGGTATTCCGAAAAACGCAAGGAATCATGGGATTTGTCAAAGGTCACAAGCGATAAAACTCTCGGCAGCTGTGCCGCGGCATGGACACAGACCTGCGCCTCTCTGCAGCCAGGGCCGATCCTGGGTCTCCGGAGCCGCAATCGCTGCCGAACAGAACTGGGCCATCCCCGTCCCCTCCCAAGTCCTCCGACCTTTCCCGTCCGGGAGTCAGACAGGAACGGAGCCCACGGCAGCACAGAGAGGCAATCCTAAATCCTGCTCAACTCTGCCTGTTAACCTACCAGGGTTAACCTACAGCCCTGATGGGCCTGGACTGGCAGGTCGGAGCGTCACGTCCGGCCCCACCTCACCCGTTCCTGACGTAGTGCAGCCCATGGAGTGCAATAGCAGCAGCGCCTCGCCTGTGGCCCCCGTCGGTCGGCAGCCCGGCCAGCTGTCCGACCTTCGGACCTTCGCTTACCACCGACACAGACCACCACCCCTCCTTCTCATAGCCGATCATCGGTTCATGAGTTGGATGGGGTGTCGGACGTTGCATGCAAAGTTTGGCGCCCGGGTCAAAACTCCTCAGCTGGCCCGCCGGCTGGGCTTTGTGGGCAGTCCAGCACCCGGGCTAACTCATCATTCACCCAGCCATGGCCAAGTCGGTCAACGAATTGCCATCGGGAATTTGGCCCGTATTTTGATCTTTTGTTCCTTATTTGGGAGTGAGAAAGTTGGCAACCCCAGCTATACCCTCATCCACCTTTTTGGTCACATCTTCAAAAATCGTCATATTCACGAGCCACAATGTCCCACATACAAAACTGCTGACTATCCCAAATAAGCGTTTTAAGATTTGCAATTCGCAATTTATGTACAAAATTTGGGTTGTGATCATAATGGATCACACAGAGTCTCTTGCCCAAAGAAGGGGACTCGAGAACCAGAGGACATAGCTTCAAGATCATAAGTAATAGATTTAGATTCAGATTCAGATTCAATTTTAATTGTCCTTGTCAGTGTACAGTACAGAGACAACGAAATGCATTTAGCATCTCCCTGGAAGAGCGACATAGCAAATGATTTGAATAAATAATAATAAGTGTCCGGGGGGGGTGGTGATTGGCAGTCACCGAGGTACATTGTTGAGTAGAGTGACAGCCGCCGGGAAGAAGCTGTTCCTCGACCTGCTGGTTCGGCAACGGAGAGACCTGTAGCGCCTCCCGGATGGTAGGAGGTTAAACAGTCCATGGTTGGGGTGAGAGCAGTCCTTGGCGATGCTGAGCGCCCTCCGCAGACAACGCTTGCTTTGGACAGACTCAATGGAGGGGAGCGAGGAACCGGTGATGCGTTGGGCAATTTTCACCACCCTCTACAATGCCTTCCGGTCGGAGACAGAGCAGTTGCCATACCATACTGTGATGCAGCTCTCGATGGTGCAGCGGTAGAAGTTCACTAGGATCTGAGGAGACAGATGGACCTGAATAGGAGCATAATAGAGCCATCAAGTCTACTCCAGCATTCAATCATGGTTGATCTATCTCTCCCTCCTAACCCCATTCTCCTGCCTTCTCCCCATAACCCATGACACCCGTACTAATCAATAATCTATCTATCTCTGCCTTAAATATATCCACTGACATGGTTTCCACAGCCTTAAAGATGAGGGGGGAAATATTTAATAGGTACCTAATGGGTCATTTTTTTTTATACAAAGGGTGGTGGGTGTACGGAACTCTAGCTTTGCTCCCTTTAGTTTAGTCTAATGATACAGCTTGGAAATAGGCCCTTCGGCCTAACGAGTCTGCACCGACCAGTGATCCCCACACATTATCCTACACAGACTAGCGACAATTTACATTTATACCAATCCAATTAACCTACAAACCTGTACGTCTTTGGAGTGTGAGAGGAAAGCAAAGATCTCGGAGAAAGCCCATGCGGTCACAGGGAGAACGTACAAACTCTGTACGGTCAGCACCTGTAGTCGGGAACGAACCCGGGTCTCTGGCGCTGTAAGGCAGCAACTCTACCGCTGCGCCACTGAGCCGCCCCCTTCCTGAACAGTGGAGAAACATTTGCAATTTTCCAATCCTCTGGAACCACTCCTGACTCGCGGGATTGAAGCATCGCTACTATTGTTTGAGTCTGTAATTATTTAGTCAATATTCCGCTACTGATATTCTCCAGGGATTGCATTAGTTTCCTGCCAAGATTCCAGCAGAAAGGCCTGGGGAAATCCCCACAGCAGTTTAAACCCTCTCTCTTTACTGCTGACGAGATGATAATGCGGGCAATCATTCTTTGAAGAATAAGCACAATAGAAATTCAAGGCAATAAACACTCAATGAGATTCTTTTATCATTAAGGAGATGGTCCTCAGTTCAAACCATTTCTCACTAATGAATGATTGCTGAACATACACAGGCTATATTTAGCCAGTGCACTTTGGACACTTGTGGATTAAATGGGATGAAGTATGTGGCTATGTTTTGCGATCAAGGACATTTTGACCGTAGAAGTCGTTTGATATACTTGACAGGGAAGGCTGAGTCGGGGATTAGTCTCCATAAAAC
The DNA here is from genome assembly GCF_028641065.1 of Leucoraja erinaceus. NCBI lineage: Eukaryota > Metazoa > Chordata > Chondrichthyes > Rajiformes > Rajidae > Leucoraja > Leucoraja erinaceus. The sequence goes on along the minus strand of NC_073378.1, from coordinate 30,395,034 downwards.
TCAACGAGTCTGACTGCAAACATGTATGTTTCCTGCAGATATGAGGCGCAATGGTGAGCCTGCAAACCTGCATTTAATACAAGTTCAGCACCAAGACCATATATCACCAAGCATCTGTCATTAGACACAGTGGCACAGTGGTAGAGTTGCTGCCTTAAGGGCTTGCCCCACTTTCACGACCTAATTCACGACCTCTGACGACCTTAAACAACCTAATAAAAATCAAGGTCGCAGTAACCTAAGACCCCCACGACATTCCACGACTACGGCTACGACCTCCCACGACTATGTTGAAGACCTCCCAAGACTATGTTGAAGACCTCCCACGACTATGTTGAAGACCTCCCATGACTATGGAAGACCTCCCACGACTATGGAGAAGACCTCCTTCGACCACCCTTGACTATGTTGAAGACTGGCTTCGACCATGTATGTTTTACTGCTGTTTGCAGTAGTCCTTTTGCTTCAGCAAACTTTTAAGAAAGGCCGATGGGGAAGAGCAAGGGAAAAGGGGAAGCACAAGAAAAGGTCTCAATGGGTGAATGGAGATGATGTGATGGACTGTCCCAGTACACCAGATGACTGGAAGCGAGTGGCGCTGGGCTTTGACAAAAGATGGAGCTTTAAGCACACATGTGGGGCAGTGGATGGCAAGCATGCCATTCTTGTCCCTGTCCCTGTACCCCTCATTTTCCTTTCCGTACAGGATGGCATTCTGCTGGAACCATTCCTCAAGGTCCCCCTCCTGCTGCCTGGTGAAGGTGTAGGGCATAACCTTCCTCCAGCCCTCCCTCACCACCAATGGGGCATCTGCCTCTGATGCTGTGTCAGACACAGGAGAAAGGGCTGCTTTGCTGCCTTCAAATGAGGCAGTGAAGGATGGGGTGGTGATGGGGACATATACTACCACCCTGGTCTCCCCCTCTAGGGGTCTCTCATGCAGGGCTACCTCCTCCTGCACTATCACCTCCTGTGGCATCACCTCCTGCCACTCCTCCTCCTGGGTGGCCGACTTTTTTGAGGGTTTGCCCTCCCCCTGTGCTGCTGCCTTTTTGGTGCGATCTCTAAAACACAAGTCTCCTCTCCAAAAAACTTTCCAGCTATGAATGAACATGCCTTAGAGTGACAGAGGTGACGTTCTGCTGTTTAAATTACCTTTTTTCTCTACTGACCTTTTTTTCACGCCAGAGCTTTTGCCTTCGACTGCCTCCGACCACCTACGACTATCTACGACTACCTACGACTAGCATCACGACCTGCTACGACCTCGTGATGACCATGCTGCGAATATGAGTCAAGGCCAAACTCGGCAGAGGTCGTGAATTAGGTCGTGAAAGTGGGACAGTCCCTTTATGGTCTTGTCCCACTTAGGCAATTTTTTGGGGCGACTACAGGCGACCACCGCAGAATTTTCAACATGTTGAAAAACATTCGGTGACTGGCGCCAATTTTTTGCTGTCGTAGGTTGTCATAGGTTGACGTAGGTTGTCACCAGGTGTCGTAGGTGAATTCCATTAGAACTGCTCCCTGGCAGTCGCCTAAAGAGTCACCTAAGTTGATTGTATTTATGTATTGTGTATTTGAACTCTTTTGCACAACATGGTGGCACGGTGGCACAGCGGTAGAGTTGCTGCCTTACAGCGCTAGAGATTCGGGTTTGATCCTGACTACGGGCGCTGACTGTACAGAATTTGTACGTTCTTCCTGTGACCGAAGATAGATACAAAATGCAGGAGTAATTCATCGGGACAGGCAGCATGTCCGGATAGAAGGAATGGGTCCGGGTCAACCATTCCTTCTATCAAGAGATGCTGCCTGTCCCGCTGAGTTACTCCAGAATTTTGTGTCTATCCTCTGTGCAAACCAGCATCTGCAGTTCCTTCCTATACACTCCCTGTGACTGCGTAGGTTTTCTCTGTGTGCTCCAGTTTCCTCCCACACTCTAAAGGTGTACAAGTTATTAGGTTAATTGGCTTCAGTAAAATTGGAGATTGACCCTAGTGTGTAGGATAGTGCTGGTTTACGGGGTGATTGCTGGTCGGCACAGACTCGGTGGGCCGAATGGCCTGTTTCCGCGCTGTATCTCTGAAAGTCTAAAAAAAGTCTAACTCATGAAAAACAAAGCTTTTCACTGTACCTCGGTACACAAGACAATACAGTGTACACAATAGTGTACACAATACACTAAACCTCAACCTACCGGTATATGCATGCAAGGGGGCAAAATCCCATCCCAATATAAAGGCTATCTATCTGACAGTATCACACCTGCCTGCATTTGGCCCATATCCCACTAAACCTGTCCTATCAATGTACCTGTCTAAATGTTTCTTATACATACCTATTGTACCTGCCTTGACTACCTCCTCTAACAGCTCCTCCCATACACCCACCACCCTTTGTATAAAAAAGTTACCCATTAGATATTTCCCCCCTCACCTTTAAGGCTGTGAAGGCCAAGGAAGTGGATATATTGAAGGCAGAGATAGATAGATTCTTGATTAGTACAGGTGACAGGGGTTATGGGGAGAAGGCAGGAGAATGGGGTTAAGAGGGAGAGATAGATCAACCATGGTTGAATGGCGGAGTAGACTTGATGGACCGAATGGCCTAATTCTGCTCCTATTAATTATGATCTTAAACATATATCCTCTGGTTCTCGATTCCCCTTCCTTGGGCAAAAGACTCTGTGATCCATTTTGATCACAACACAAATTTTGTACATATATCGCGAAGTGCAAATCTTAAAACGCTGATTAGGGATAGTCAGCATAGTTTTGTATACACTCACCACCTTTTGTGTGAATACGTTACCCCTCAGGTTCCTATTAAATATTTCCCCCCTCACCTAAAACCTAAGACCTCTGCTTCTCATTTTGCCTATTTTGGACAAAAGGTTTTGTGCATCTACCCAATCTATTCATCTCATGATTTTGTACGCCTCTATAAGATCACCCCTCATCCTCCTACGCTCCATGGAATGAATCCCTAGCCTGCTCAACCTCTCCCTGTAGGCCAGGCCTCGAGTCCTGGCAACATCCTGGTAAAAGCTGTTGCGTAGCAATAGTCCCAGCCTCAACTACCTCCTCCGGCAGCTCGTTCCATACACCCACCATCCTCTGCTTGAAAAAAGTTACCCCTCGGATTCTTACTAAATCTCTTCCCTCTCACCTCAAATCCCTCAAAGTATAATGAGTAGTCAAAAGGCAAAGTGAACAGTTGGAAAATGCTCCAGTGAGATTGATCCACAAATAACAGGATTAATGATATTAAGGGAGTGCAGCGTAGGTTCACCAAGTTAATTCCTGGGATGGCAGGACTGACGTATGATGAAAGACTGGATCGACTGGGCTTGTATTCGCTGGAATTTAGAAGGAGGAGAGGGGATCTTATAGAAACGTATAACATTCGTAGAGGATTGGACAGGGTAGATGCAGGAACCATGTTCCCGATGTTGGGGGAGTCCAGAACCAAGGGACACAGTTTAAGAATAAGGGGTCGGCCATTTAGGACTGAGATGATAAAACCAAACTTTCTCACCCAGAGAGTTTTGAATCAGAGGAATTCTCTGCCACACAAGGCAGTGGAGTCCAATTCACTGGATGTGTTCAAGAGAGAGTTAGATTTAGCTCCTAGGGCTAAGGGAATCAAGGGATATGGGGGGGGGAAAGCCAGAACGGGGTACTGATTGTGGATGATCAGCCACGATTATATTGAATGGTGGCGCTGGCTCGAGAGGCTGAATGGCCTACTCCTGTACCTATTGTCTATGATTCTAATGCAATCCTATGAACTACTGCCCGATCATGCTGGTCTCAATCATGTAATGGAAAGTTGTGGTGCGGAGAGAATGGTTAGAGATGGGAGCAGGGGGTGTTGATGCGTAACACATTTGTCAATAGTGCAGTCAAGTGAGATTTTTTTAAATTGCCTGTATTTCAAAACTTCACTTCAGTTTTGCCCTGGGCATTTACACCTCGATACAGCAATCATCCAAATACGGGGTCTGAATACCAGAGGTATGAAGAAGGGTTTCGGCCCGAAATGTTGCCGATTTCCTTCGCTCCATAGATGCTGCCGCACCCGCTGAGTTTCTCCAGCACTTTTGTCTACCAGAGGTATAGAAGTCATGTTACAGTTATAGAAGACATTTGTGAGGACACATTTAGAGTATTGTGTTCAGTTCTGGGCACCGTGTTACAGGAAAGATGTTGTCAAGCTGGAAAGGGTGCAGACATGTATTGTCTTTCCACTGTCTTGTTAGCACGCAGCTTTTCGCTGCACCTCGGTGCACGTGTCAATAGTGATGTGGAAGGCTTCCTGACGGGCCTCGTGGCCAGAAGGTTTCCCGGCGGGCGGAGGAGGCGCCGCGGTCTCGATGCCTCACGGATCACCGCGTGGAAGCCCGGGTCGGGGCCCGGGTCGGCGGAGCGGCTGACGGAGCCCGCGGCTGGCACCACGGAGGAGTCAAGTGAGGCGTCGACTGCGGTGAGGCCTCGATAGCGGCAGCGGTGAAGCCTCGTGACGATGGGGCCTCGCGGTAGTGAAACCTCGTTGCGGTGGCGATGCTTTGCGGGTCGACCCGTGGCCGATGAGAGCGCGGAGGACCACCGTGAGGGAGGGAAGAACAATGGAGAAGCTGGCGTGGTGGGGACCGCTGTGGGGGGGAGGTGGGAGGGACAATGGGGACTCGGCTTGTGGGAACTGTTGGGGCGGGGACGACTAAAGGAGGAGCTGGCGTGCTTTGTAACTTTGTTGGTGCTGTGGGTGGCTGCTTAGTTTAGTTTAGAGATACAGCGCAGAAACAGGCCCTTTCAGCCCACCGGGTCCTCGCCGACCAGCGGTCCACGCATATCAACACTGTCCTACACACACTAGGGACAATATTGACATTTAACAAGCTAATTAACTGATAAACCTGTACGTCTTAGGAGTGTGGGAGGAAACCAAAGATCGCAGAGAAAACCCACACAGGTAACGGGGACATAGAAACATAGAAAATAGGTGCAGGAGTAGGCCATTCGGCCCTTCAAGCCTGCACCGCCATTCAAAATATTCATGGCTGATCATCCAACTCAGTATCCTGTACCTGCCTTCTCTCCATACCCCCTGATCCCTTTAGCCACAAGGGCCACATCTAACTCCCTCTTAAATATAGCCAATGAACTGGCCTCAACTACCTTCTGCGGCAGAGAGTTCCAGAGATTTACCACTCTCTGTGCGAAAAATGTTTTTCTCATCTCAGTCCTAAAGGATTTCCACTTTATCCTTATACTGTGACCCCTTGTTCTGGACTTCCCCAACATCGGGAACAATCTTCCTGCATCTAGCCTGTCCAACCCCTTAAGAATTTTGTAAGTTTCTATAAGATCCCCCTTCAATCTTCTAAATTCTAGCGAGTACAAGCCGAGTCTATCCAGTCTTTCTTCATATGAAAGTCCTGACATCCCAGGAATCAGTCTGGTGAACCTGCTCTGTAGGTTCACCAGAACGTACAAACTCCATACAGACAGCACCCGTAGACAGGATGGAACCCGGGTCTCCGGCACTGCATTCGCTGTAAGGCAGCAACTCTACCACTGCGCCACCGTGACCGCTGCTGTTTGTATCCACTGTATGCAAGCAAAGTATCTCACTGTATCTAGTCACATTTGACAATAAAGTATTCCTATTCCTAAATAGCTCAACTAAACTAAAGAGAAGATGGACAAAAAAAGCAGGAGTAACTCAGCGGGTAAAACAGCATCCCTGGAGAAAATAACAGGTCTTTCAGTCTGAAGAAGGGTCTTGACCCGAAACATCACCTATTCCTTCTCTCCAGAGATGCTGCCTGACCCGCTTAGTTACTCCAGCATTTTGTGTCTATCATGAGCATATATTACGTGCTGTAGACCCGGGTTCGATCCTGACTGCAGGTGCTGTCTGTACAGAGTTTGTGCGTTCTCCCCGTGACCTGCGTGGGTTTTCTCTGGGAGCTCTAGTGACAATTTACAATTTTTACCAAAGCCATTTGACCTACAAAACCTGCACGTCTTTGGAGTGTGGAAAGAAACTGGAGCACCCGGAGAAAACCCACGCAGGTCTCGGGGAGAACGTACAAACTCCTCACAGACAGCACCCGTGACCAGTATCGAACCCGGGTCCCGAGCGCTGTAAGGCAGCAACTCTACCGCTGCGCCACCGAGCCGCCCAAATCAATAATGGTCTGGTCAATCAGCTGCAGCCTAAATCTTGGCCGAAATTTTCTTTCAGTAGCTCTTTAATCCAACCTTGTTGTGCCTTCTCTTGTTGTGCTTGGATTAAGCCTCCACTCTCTCCCCTCTCTCTCTCATTCTCTCTCTCTCTCTCCTCTCTCTCTCTCCCCTCTCTCTCTCTCTCTCTCTATCTCTCTCTCCTCTTGCTCCCCTCTGCCATCACTCAATCTCTCTATCTCTCTATCTCCCCCTCTCACCCCTCACTCTCTCTCTCTCCCCTCTCTACCCTCTTTCTCTCTCTCTCTCCTCACTCAATCTCTCTATCTCTCTCTCTCCCCTCACTTTCTATCTCTCTCCCCTCTCTCTCTCTCTCTCTCTCTCTCTCTCTCTCTCTCTCTCCTCACTCCCCTCGTGTGCTCTTCTCTCTCTCTCTCTCTCTCTATCTCTCTCTCTCTCCACCTCTCTCTCTCTCTCTCTCCCCTCACTCAATCAATCGCTCCCCTCGTGTGCTCTTCTCTCTCTCTCTCTCTCTCTCTCTCTCTCTCTCTCTCCTCTCTCTCTCTCTCACTCTCACACACACACACACACACACACACACACACACACGCACAAACACATTCTCTCCTTCTCCCTCAAGTCAAGTCAAGTCAACTTTATTTGTCACATACACATACAAGATGTGTAATAAATGAAAGTGTCAATGCCTGCGGGTTGTGCAAAACACAGCAGAACAGAATAGAACAGAATCAGTATTTACATTTAAAGGATTTTTTGTTTAAAGACACAACACAACAGTAAATTAGTAAATGAGTCCCTGGTGAGATAGGAGTTTACAGTCCTGACGGCCTGTGGGAAGAAACTCCGTCTCATCCTCTCTCCGTTTTCGCAGCGTGGCAGCGGAGGCGATTGCCTGACCGTAGCAGCTGGAACAGTCCGTTGCTGGGGTGGAAGGGGTCCCCCATTATGTTGCTGGCTCTGGATCTGCGCCTTCTGATGTATAGTTCCTGCAGGGGGGGCGAGTGTAGTTCCCATAGTGCGTTCAGCCGAACGCACTACTCTCTGCAGAGCCTTCCTGTCCTGGGCAGAGCTGTTCCCAAACCAGATCGAGATGTTGCCGGACAAGATGCTTTCTACAGCCACTGAGTAGAAGCACTGAAGGACCCTTAGAGAGACTCTGAATTTCCTCAGCTGCCTGAGGTGGTAAAGGCACTGCCTTGCCTCACTCACCAGTGGTGCGGCAGCATGTTTTGTCCATGTCAGATCCTCTGTGATGTGGACTCCCAGGTATTTAAAGCTGCTCAGCCTGGCCACAGTAGTCCCATTTATCTCCAGTGGCATGTACGTCCTCGGTTGTTGTGCCCTTCTAAAGCCCACAATGTTTTTATGACATTCAACAGGAGGCTGTTGTCCTGACACCAGAGTGTCAGATCAGCCACCTCCTCCCGGTAGGCCTTCTCATCGTTGTCTGAGATCAGGCCCACCACCACAGTGTCATCAGCAAACTTAATGATGGAGTTGGAACTGAACCTGGCCACACAGTCATGTGTGTACAGGGAGTACAATAGGGGGCTGAGGATGCAACCCTGGGGGGGATCTTATGTTCAGGGTGAGGGGGTTGGAGGTATGTCACCCCATCTTGACGACCTGGGGCCTGGCGGTGAGAAAGTCCAGGACCCAGGCACACAGGGGGGTGTTGAGCCCCAGTTCCAGCAGCTTCTCAACCAGTCTGGTGGGGACTATCGTATTGAAGACTGAACTGAAGTCAATGAACAGCATCCTCACATAGCCCCCCTTCTGGCTGTCAAGATGAGAGAGAGCGGTGTGCAGAACCTGGGAGACCGCATCGTCCGTGGATCTGTTCGGACGGTATGCGAACTGCAGCGGGTCCATGGTGCGAGGGAGGAAGGCGCAGCTGTGATTCTTGATCAGCCTCTCAAAGCATTTCATGACTACCGAGGTGAGGGCCACCAGTCGGCAGTCATTCAAGCAGGCTGGGGAGGCATTCTCCCTCTCTCTTTTATTTTCTCAGTGCCTGCTACAATCTCCTTTGTGATAATATTCGGATATTCCCTACTATTGGTCTCAGCTTAACTGCTTCACGGTTCAAAAGATTGATCTCAGGTTAATCATTTGTGTGGAAATACAGAGAACATGGTCATGTTTTTGTCCCATTGCTGAGCTGCCTGGCCAGTCTCTCACCTCATGCCTTTGCACCTTAATGGGCTAATCTTAAAATCAGGCAGAAACAAAGGATGTTGCTTTAACCTTGACAAAATACTGTAACAACTGTACACAATCCTTCAATGTGCGCAATGATATGCTGTACATGTTTTACAACACTGTGGTTGCAAGTGTCATTTTTTTATGCTGTTGTCTGCTGGGGCAACAGCATCAGTGCGAAAAACAATAAGAAGCTGGGCAAACTGGTAAAACGGGCTAGCTCAGTGCTGGAGGGGAGAGTGGACTCTGGGATGGATGTGTTTGAGAGGCGCATGAGGCGCAAGGAGCAGGTCATCCTCGACAACTCCGGGCTCCCCCTCCATGTAATTCTGGAGAGTCAAAAGAGCACTCGGAACAACAACCGGCTCCTCTCCCTGCGCTGTAGAACGGAGCGGTTCAGGAGATCCTTCACCCCTACAGCCATTAGATTTTATAATACGGACCGCTAGGCTGTAGGGGGATGCTTTTTTTGCATTTTTTAAATGTTAATTATTGGTCCTTTTAAGTATTAATTGCTCTCAGATATTGTCCACATTGTATTTTATGTATTTTCTGTCCGCGTTCAATAGACAATAGCAGTAGGCCATTTGGCCCTTCGAGCCAGCACCGCCATTCAATGTGATCATGGCTGATCATCCGCAATCAGTACCCCCTTCCTGCCTTCTCCCCATACCCCCTGACTCCACTATTTTTAAGAGCCCTATCTAGCTCTCTCTTGAAAGCATCCAGAGAACCTGCTTCCACCGCCCTCTGAGGCAGAGAATTCCACAGACTCACCACTCTCTGTGAGAAAAAGTGTTTCCTCGTCTCCGTTCTTACTCCTTATTCTTAAACTGTGGCCCCTGGTTCGTTTTGAATGTGTGGGTTTGATGGTTGGGGGCCTCTGGACATCTGGATTTCCCTGAGGGGATCAATAAAGTATTTATTATTAACTGTTTCTGTCTGACTGATTAGAACATAGAATCAGTACAGCACAGGAGAAGGCCCTTTGACCCACAATGTCTGTGCCAGACATGATGCCTAGTTTATCTAATCTCCTCTGCCTGCACGTGATCCATGCCCCTCCATTCACTGCAAATCCATGTGCCTATCCTAAAGCCTCTTAAACACCACGATCGCTTCTGCCTCCACCACCACCCCTGGCAGCGCGTTCCAGGCACTCACCACCCTCTGCGTAAAAAAAACCTGCCCCGCACATCTCCTTTAAACTTTGCCCCTCTAATCTTAAAGTTATGCCCTCTGACCTTTGACATTTCCATCATCGGAGAACGATTCTGACTGTCTACCGCATCTGGGCCTCTCATCATTCAGTTTAGTTTATGGTCACAGGGACAGAGGTACAGAAAAAAGCTTTTTGTTGCGTGCTAACCAATCAGCAGAGAGGCAATATATGATTATAATCGAGCCATTTACAGTGTACAGATACATGATAAGGGAATAACGTTTAGTGCAAGGTAAAGCCAGCAAAGACCGATCAAGTATAGTCCGAGGGTCATCAAAGAGGTAGATATTATTTCAGGACTGGTCTCTGGTTGTGGTAGGATGATTCAGTTGCTTGATAACAGCCAGGAAGAACCTGTGCCTGAATCTGGAGGTGTGCGTTTTCACACTTCTATACCTTTGGGGAAAAAGCAGGAACAGGGTACTGATTTTGGATGATCAGTCATGATCATATTGAATGGCAGTGCTGGCTCGAAGGGCCGAATGGCCTACTCCTGCACCTATTTTCTATGTTTTGCCCGATGGGAGAGGGGAGAAGAGAGAATGGCCAGGGTACAACATCCTTGATGATGCTGCTGGTCTTGCCGAGGCAGCGTGAGGTGTAGATGGAGTCAATGGAAGGGAGGTTGGTTGGCGTGATGTGACTGTATGTGCTTCAATCAGGTTTCCCTTCAGCTTCTGGCTTTCCAGAGAAAACATTCCACGTTTGTCCCGAAGACAGACACAAAAAGCTGGAGTAACTCAGCGGGACAGGCAGCATCTCTGGAGAGAAGGAATTTTTTTTAATTTCAAAATAGACTTTATTCAAATAATAAATATATACAATACATGAACCGTGCAAAATAATTCATCCGACATTTTCGGAGGCTCCACAAATTGTTCAATACAGTCTATATATTTAAGACTGTCCCCCACCCATGCCACTCATGTGGCCCCCTGGCGTGGGATACCTTCCCTTGTTTTGAGGGGCGTCTCCACCACACCGTGTCCCCCATGTCCAGCAGCGTAAGGACCCAGGACTGTGGCCCTCCCCCACCGAGCCTTGGCGTTGGCTGCACCGAGCTTCAGTGCGTCCGTCAGCACGTACTCCTGTGGTCTGCAGTGGGCCAGTCGGCAACATTCCCTGACGGACATCTCACTCTGCTGGGTGGTGAACAACGCTCGGGCAGACCAAAGAGCGTCTTTCACCGAGTTGATGACCTTCCAGCAGCACTCGATGTCAGTCTCTGAATGCGTCCCTGGGAACAGTCCGTAAATCACAGAGTCCTCTGTGACAGAACTGTTCGGGATAAAGCGTTCCAGGGTCCCTTGCAAACCTCTCCAGACTCGCTTTGCAAATCCACACTCTGCAAAGAGGTGGGCAACCGTCTCCTCTCCATAGCAGCCATCCCGGGGGCAGCGTGCGTTGGCAGTGAGGTTCCGATGGTGCAGGAAGGATCTGACTGGGAGGGCTCCCCTCACCACCAGCCAAGCCAGGTCTTGGTGCTTGTTGGTAATGGGTGACATGTCGGGCTGAGGCCCTTCTTCAGACTGAGAGTCAGGGGAGAGGGAGTCTGGAGATATGAAAGAGTACGGCGTGAAAATGACAGATCAAAGCAGATGATGAAAAAGAAATGAAGAATGGTTCGTTGTTAGCTGAGGGGAAGGTGAAAAGGAGCCATACAACGAGCAACCTCTCCTGGGAACTAATACCCTCCAATCCAATAGACAATAGGTGCAGGAGTAGGCCATTCGGCCCTTCGAGCCAGCATTCGACTCCTCTTGTTATATCCAAGCAGCATTCGGGTGAACCGTTCCTATATCCTCAACAAAGCCTTCACATCCTTCCTGCAATGGTGTAACCAGAGTTAGGCCCAGAATGTAACGAGAATTTCAGAATGATCAAACCTGATGGCACAGAAATAGTTTTTGAACCCATTGCGTAAGTGCTGACTTGGAAAGGCTTTTCACATGTCCATTCCCCTGCTAGTTCACCTTATTCTTTTTTATTTTTGCACTCACTTTGAAATATTGATGTGCTTACCATTTACATGCTATATTGGGTGCCGGGTTCTGTTCAGTGTCTGGATATAAAGCCTTGCAATCTCCTGGGTAAAATAGAGTCCCAGTCTTTTCCTTCATTCTTTTAAAGAAGTTTTTAGTCAACCTGGGAAGAAAACTTTGGTTAACCAGTGGAAATAGTTTCTTTACAATTTAACTTTATTGGATTTTCCCCATCATTTTAAGCATCCTTATTATCTTAAGTTTAGCTTTAAGTTTATTGTTGTCAAGTGGACCGAGCCTTTGATGAGGTGCCACACGTTAAGCTGCTAAGGAAGATGAGAGCCCACAGTATCAAAGGGCAGCATGGATAGCAGGCTGGCTGGATGGCAGAAGGCATAGGAGGCAGGAAGCATGTTCCCGATGTTGGGGGAGTCCAGAACCAGGGGCCACAGTATAAGAATAAGCGGTAAGCCATTAGAACGGAGCCAAGGAAACACTTTTTCTCACAGAGAGTTGTGAGTCTGTGGAATTCAGAGGGCGGTGGAGGCCGGTTCTCTGGATACTTTCAAGAGAGAGCTAGATAGGGCTCTTAAAGATAGCGGAGTCCGGGGATATGGGGAGAAGGCAGGAATGGGGTACTGATTGGGGATGATCAGCCATGATCCCATTGAATGGCGGTGCTGGCTTGAAGGGCCGAATGGCCTACTCCTGCACCTATTGTCTATTGTCTATTGTCAAAGAGTGGCTGCCAGTGACTAGCGGAGTACCGCAGGGCTCATTGCTGGGGCAGCTACTCATCACGTTGTATATTAATGATTTGGACGAGGGGATTGAAGGCTTTGTGGCCAGGTTTGCGGATGATATGAAAATAGGTGGAAGGGCAGGTACTGTAGAGACTCTGGGACTCTGCATAAGGACTTGGACAGGTTAGGAGAGTGGGCAGAGAAGTGGCAGATGGAATAATGTGTAGCCAAGTGTGGAGTCTTGTCATATCGGATATTTTTAAGGCAGAGATAGATAGATTATAGTATTATGGACTATGGAGAGAAGGCAGGAGAATGGGGTTAGGAGGGAGAGATAGACAATAGACAATAGGTGCAGGAGTAGGCCATTCAGCCCTTCGAGCCAACACCGCCATTCAATGTGATCATGGCTGATCATCCCCAATCAGTACCCCGTTCCTGCCTTCTCCCCATATCCCTTGACTCTGCTATCTTTAAGAGCTCTGTCTTGCCCTCTCTTGAAAACTTCCAGAGAACTGGCCTCCACCGCCCTCTGAGGCAGGGAATTCCATAGATTCACAACTCTCTGAGTAAAAAAGTGTTTCCTCATCTCTGTTCTAAATGGCTTACTCCTTATTTTTAAACTGTGCCCCTAGTTCTGGACTGCCCCCAACATCGGGAACATGTTTCCTGCCTCTAGTGTGCCCAAACCATGAATAATCTTATATGTTTCAATAACCCTGTCAGAACATACTTTAAGAGCTCTATGACTCTAACGTCGGTGGATGTTTTTTGGGAAACATTGGTCCTTTCAGCAACTGTTTTCCCGTGGTGTTGTAACGCTGAGCGGTAACATGGAGTTGCATCTCCACTTACGTGGTTCACCTGTCACCACAGATGGTTGGCTTCAGTGAGCTCTGTCTGCAAGTGCGTGCTGTTGAAAGTGTGCTCGAGCCAGCTCGCAGTACATTAAAGCAGAAGGCTCTTCCATTAAATATAAGGGTGTGAGGCTAGGGAATACAACATGGTTTCAAAAGTTGCATAGATGTTGTGCGGTGGCATTGAACTGACATTGCTTTCACTTTTAAAGGCCATTGTAATCATATCTAGTGAGTAGCATGATTGTAATCCTGTTTATGCTGAAGGTAGACACATAATGCCGGAGTAACTCAGCGGGACAGGCAGCATCTCTGAAGAGAAGGAATGGGTGACGTTTCGGGACAAGACCCTTCTTCAGACTTTTGTCTTTATGCTGACTGGTTAGCATGCAACAATAGCTTTTCACTGTAGCTCGGTACCTCACTCAAGAGAGAGTAAAGGGCCTGTCCCACTTGGGAGTCATTTGCGCGTCACGCAGGTGGCGTGCGAGGATTAATCCAAAAAACCGCGCGTCACTGTATGCGCTACCACGTCTCACCAAGCGCTATGCGCGAGTAATGCACGCCATGCGCGCGTTACCCGCACGTCGCAACGCGCCTGTCATGCATTGTGACGCATAAATGATGTAGCGTACATGACGCGCAAATAACGCCCAAGTGGGACAGGCCCTTTAGATTTAGCTCCTAGGGCTAACAGAATCAAGGGATATGGGGAGAAAGCAGGAATGGGGGACTGATTGTGGATGATCAGCCATGATCACATTGAATGGCGGTGCTGGCTCGAAGGGCCGAATGGCCTACTCCTGCACCTATTTTCTATGTTTCTATGGCGCATGTGACAATAGACCAAACTAAACTAAAACTAAACTAGTAAGTTTAAACTAAACTACCCCACAGCTCCTCCCCCTTCTGTCTTGGGGTAGACTGTGACTGACTGCCCCACCCCCACGGGCCTTTCCACTCGTCACTTTAATTTCATGTATTTTGTGTTTTGTATATTTTGTGTTTTATGACCTTTGGCAGATCAATTTCCCTCCTGGGATAAATAAAGTTTAGTTTAGTTTAGTTTAGAGAAACAGCGCGGAAACAGGCCCTTCGGCCCACCGGGTCCGCCCCGACCTGCGATCCCTGCACGTCGTCTGTTCCTTCTCTCCATAGATACTGCCTCACCCGCTGAGTTTCTCCAGCATTTTTGTCTACCCACACATTAACACTATCCTACATCCCCACAGGGGACAATTTTTACATTTATACCGAGCCAATTAACCTACAAACCTGTACGTATTTGGAGTGTGGGAGGAAACCGAAGATCTTGTAGAAAACCCACGCAGGTCACGGGGAGAACGTACAAACTCCGTACAGACAGCACCCGTAGTCAGGATCGAACCCGGGTGTCCAGCACTGCATTCGCTGTAAGGCAGCAACTTTACCGCTGCGCCACCGTGACAGCCTGTTCTATCGTATCGTAAGTAATGGGTGTTTTCGTCCACTTGCCTTCAAGATGGCTGCATGGCAATGATTGTAGGCCCAGCAGCAGCGTGGGGCTCGCCTGGATCGGGCATCGCTCACTGGAGCTAGACCGTGGACTGGACTTGGAAAATAGCGCCTCAACCTGGTGCCTCTTGCTTGCGGGATCAGTGGACTCTTTCTGTACACTTTGCTAATCGGGGATTGTGCTGAGTTATGGAAAGACTCTACTGGACTGTCTGTAAGCAAAGAATTTCACTGTGCCTTTACACTTGTGACAGTAAAGAAGCATTGTGGTTTTGTACCATTGATGGTTATGAAAAGGAGCATCTTTATTAGTAGTTAGTTAGCAGTTACTTTTTGTCACATGCATCTGGATACCAACCAAGTGAAATGTTTGTTTTGCGTACAATGCAATGGAACCAGACTATGATGCACAGAGTCTCTTGCCCAGAGTAGGTGAATCGAGGACCAGAGGACATCGGATTAAGGTGACGGGGGAAATATTTAATAGGAATCTGAAGGGTAACGTTTTCACACAAAGGGCGGTGGGAGTATGGAACAAGGTGCCAAAGGAGGTAGTTGAGGCAAATACTATCCCAATGTTTAAGAAACAGTTAGACAGGTACATAGATAGGACAGTTTTGGAGGGATATGGGCCAAACGCAGGCACGTGGGACTAGTGTAGCTGGGACGTGTTGGCTGGTATGGGCAAGTTGGGCCGAAGGGCCCGTTTCCACACTTTATCACTAGTAGATTTCTTCTGAGGCAGTACACAAAAAATCGCCACATTTCTGACACCATCTTGCAGCTTTCAAGTATTAAGTTCTTAAAAATACAGAGCCTTATAATGGGCTTACTTTGTGCAGAGACGATTTAAGAGGATGTTGCCAGATCACGGGGGCCTGAACTATAGGGAAACGATGAGCAGGCTGGGACTTTATTCCCTGGGGCGCAGAAGGATGAGGGGTAATCTTATAGAGATGTACAAAATCATGAGGAGAATAGATCGGGGGGATGCACAGAGTCTCTTGCCCAGAGTAGGGGAATCAAGGACCAGAGGACATAGGTTTAAGGTGAAAGGAAAAAATTTAATAGGAATCTGAGGGGTAACATTTTCATGCAAAGGATGGTGGGTGTATGGAACGAGCTGCCGGAGGAGGTAGTTGAGGCTGGGACTATTCCAACGTTTAAGAAACAGTCTGAAGAAGGGTCTCGATCCAAAATGTCACCCATTACTTCTCTCCAGAGAGGCTGCCTGTCTCGCTGAGTTACTCCAGCATTCTCTGTCTATCTTTAGTTTAGTTTAGTTTAGTCAGGGATTGCCTGGCGATGCTTCTTGTGATGAGAAGAGAGGTGGCGTGTATTCTGGAATAATCTCCATCTCCCCAGCAGGCCTCGTGGCCCCAGGTTGTGGAGACTGAAGAACATTGCCCTTTCCAGCTTAACACCATCTTTCATACCACACAGTGCCCAGAACTGAACACAATACTCTAAATGTAGCCTCTCCATATATGGTTTCACCAATGTCTTATTCAACTGCAACATGACCTCCCAACTCCTATACTCAATACTCTGATGAAGGCCAATGTGCCAAACGCCTTTTAGACCACCCGAGTAAAATGAAGCCATCTTTTACTGTGACCTTGTATTGTAATTGTGAGGGTGAACATCCCAGGTAGAATCAGTAAAGTAATACGGGTCATTCTGGTTACAAATAACGTCACAGATAGAGGCACTTTGGCGCAGCGGTAGAGCTGCTGCCTCACAGAGCCATCGACCCTGGTTCAATCCTAACCTCAGGTGCTGTCTGTGCGGAGTTTGCAGATTCACCCTATGACCGCGTGAGTTTTCTCCGGGTGCACCGGTTTCTTCCCACATCCCAAAGATGTGCAGATTTGTAGGTCTGTAAATAGCCCCCCTAGTGTGTGGGATGCGGAAGTGGAATGAAGTGTCACGACCCAAAACATCGCCTGTTTCTTCTCTCCAGGTGCTGCCTGTCCCGCTGTGTTACTCCAGCATTTTATATTTGCCTGCAACACAATTGCCCTTTATTATCATGTGTGCAAAGCAATGAAATTATTTTCGAGTCACCAGATTTGACGTCATTTCCAAAGTCCACACGCTAGGTCTTGTTACCTTGCACTAAACATTATTCCCTTTATCATGTATCTGTACACTGTGAATGTACTGCTCCAGAACAAGGGGTCACAGTTTAAGGATAAGAGGGAAGTCTTTTAGGACCGAGATGAGAAAATCATTTTTTACACAGAGAGTGGTGAATCTGTGGAATTCGCTGCCACAGAAGGTAGTTGAGGCCAATTCATTGACTATATTTAACAGGGAGTTAGATGTGGCCCTTGTGGTGAAAGGGATCAGGGGGTATGGAGAGAAGGCAGGTACAGGATACTGAGTTGGATGATCAGCCATGATCATATTGAATGGCGGTGCAGGCTCGAAGGGCCGAATGGCCTACTCCTGCACCTATTTTCTATGTTTCTATGATTGTAATCATGTATTGTCTTTCCGCTGACTGGTTAGCACGCAACAAAAGCTTTTCACTGTACCCCGGGACACGTGACAATAAACTAAACTGAAAGGCTCCAGGTGTTTGCTTAATGTTACTGTGCAGCTTAGATCATTAGGATGAGGCAGAAAATAATTTGCGTAGCTACCACGAGAGGATAATTGAATTTCCAACGGTGCGTTGGATTTTTGGTTTGATTAATCGGATGTTGATGAGGAAATGAAGCAATTGTGTAAAAGTGCGCTGTGCCAAGGTGTGTGTCAATAAATCACAATCAGCGGGATGAAAGTAAGGGCCTTCATATGTGTGTTTGCTCAAACCCACTTCCCCGGTGCTACAGTGAAAAACACAACTTACATAGAAACATAGAAACATAGACAATAGGTACAGGAGTAGGCCATTCGGCCCTTCGAGCCTGCACCATTCGTCATTCAGTATGATCATGGCCGATCATCCAACTCAGTAAGTGTACCTGCCTTCTCTCCATACCCCCTGATCCCTTTAGCCACAAGGGCCACATCTAACTCCCTCTTAAATATAGCCAATGAACTGGCCTCAACTACGTTCTGTGGCAGAGAATTCCAGAGATTCACCACTCTGTGTGAAAAATGTTTTCCTACGATAATAGACAATAGACAATAGGTGCAATAGTAGGCCATTCGGCCCTTTGAGCCAGCACCGCCATTCAATGTGATCATGGCTGATCATCCCCAATCAGTACCCTGTTCCTGCCTTCTCCCCGTATCCCCCGACTCTGCTATCTTTAAGAGCCCTATCCAGCTCTCTCTTGAAAGTATCCAGAGAACCGGCCTCCAGTGCCCTCTGAGGCAGAGAATTCCACAGATTCACAACTCTCTGGTGAAAAGGTATTTCCTCATCTCTGCTCTAAATGGCTTTGCCCTTATTCTTGAAGGGTTTAAAGGGTATGATGAGCCGTTGACGACACTGGGCCTGCATAAGATGGCGCCCAATACAGGCGACTATTTGCGTGCTCGCCACAGCAGACGATCTACAATCACATATTACAATCACTACACACTCTTAAATCTCTACTCCTACAGCAACACTTCAATTCCCTTATCATGTATCTATCTGTACACTGTAAATGCATTGATTGTAATCATGTAATGTCTTTCCGTTGACTGGTTAGCATTCAACAAAAGCCTCGGTACAGTGAAAAGCTTTTTTTGCGTGCTAACCAGTCAGTGGAAACTGAACTGAACTGTACTCGCTGGAGTTTAGAAGGATGAGGGGGTACCTCATTGAAACTTACCAAGTATTGAAAGGCCTGGATAGAGTGGATGTGGAGAGGATGTTTCCACTTGTGGGAGAGCCTCGGACCAGAGGGCACAGCCTCGGAATAAGAGGGCATACCTTTAGAAAGGAGATAAGGAGGAGTTTCTTTAGTCAGAAGGTGGTGAATCTGTGGAATTCATTGCCACAGATGGCTATGGAGGCCAAGTAAATGGGTATTGTTAAGGTTAGTAAGAAGGTAAGTTATTGATTAGTAAGAAGGCGACTTACCAAAGCCAATTAACCTATAAACCTGTACGTCTTTGAAGTGTGGGAGGAAACCGGAGCACCCAGAGAAAACCCACAGTGAAACCGTACAACTCCGTACAGACAGCACCCATAGTCGGGATCGAACCGCGGACTTTAACGGTGGCCGGCAGCAACTCTACTGTTGCGCCACCGTGCTGTCGGGCAACTCATTCCATACACTCACCAGCCTCTGTGCGAAAGAGGGTTCTCACAAAGTATCTTCAATACAGAACTAGAAGCTATGAAAAATTCCCACCATTAGTGAGGTACGATGGTTAATTGGCTTGGTGTAAATGTAAATTGACCCTAGTGTGTGTGCGTGTGTGTGTAGGATAGTGTTAATGTACGAGGATTGCTGGTCGGTGCAGAGTTGGTGGGCTGGATACTTTCAAGAGAGAGCTAGATAGGGCACTTAAAGATAACGGAGTCAGGGGATATGGGGAGAAGGCAGGAACGGGATACTAATTGGGGATGGTCAGTCATGATCACATTGAATGGCGGTGCTGGTTTGAAGGGCCAAATGGCCTATTCCTGCACCTATTGTTAACCAGGCAGTTGCAGAGGGAACGGTCTCTGCAGAAGGTGGAAAGGGGTGGAGATGGGAAATTGTGGCTCGTGGTGGGATCCTGTTGGAGTGGCGGATATTTCGGGGGATAATGTGTTGTATGCGACGGCTGATGGGGTGGAAGGACTAGGGGGACTCTGTCTCTGTTGTGACTAGCGGGAGAGGTAGCAAATGCAGAGCTGCGGGGGAACCGATGAGACACGAGTGAGGGCCTCATCTGTGATGGGAGAGAGGAACCCCTGTTCCCAAAAGAATTAGAGCATCTCGGATGTCCTGGTATGGAACACCTCATGTTGGGCGCAGATGCGGCGTAGACGGAGGAATTGGGAGTAGGGGATGGAGCCTTTGCAGGAAGCAGGTTGGGAAGAAGTGTAGTCTGGATAATTGTGGTTGTCAGAGAAAACCCTCACAGGTCACGGGAAGAAAGTACAAACTCTGTACGGACAGCACCTGTGGTCGGGATTGAACCTGGGTCTCTGGCGCTGTGAGGGTTTCCACCGCTGCGCCACCGTGCCGCCCACATCTAAGACTAAAAACCAGAACTATAATAGGCCAACCTTTCCAATGCACATTGTTTTGATTTGCTGTTCTGAAGGTAAACCTACACTGTGAAACATCAGATAAGAGGCACAATGCCACCTTTCAGACCACATCCTGCGCATTCTTTATACAATGGTGCTTTGGAGAATTTCACCGTCATAGTGCTGCACTCTCATTTCATCTGGTCGTGCTTTATGGCAGAGGAGAGAGAGGGTGCTGTGGGAGGCTAATGCTCATTACATTAACACCACACGACGCTCTCCTAATGATGAAAGAAATTACGATTTTCCCCATTCATACAGCAATACATTTCAGTTTAATTAAGAGCAATCTGGATGTGCGCCAACCCATGGCAGGGCCACCTGCATGCAGAGTAGTTGCTTTTGTACTCTCTCCTTTACACACTGAACCTGTGTTTAATTTAGTTTAGTTTATGTTAGTTTATTAGTGATACGGCACGGAGACAGGCCCCTTGGCCGACTAATTCTGCTCCGACCAGCAATCCCTGCACACTAAAAGGGCCTGTCCCACTTGCCGATTTTGCTGGTGTCTATCAGTGTCGCCAAAAGATTTTGAAAAAACACCGCGCGTCATTACGTCATCACCGCCACATCATAGTTCGTCACGCCGTGTATTTTTCACCAAGTGGGACAGGCCCTTAACACTATCCTACACACACTAGGGACAATTTTGCATTGGTACCAGGCCAATTCACCTGCAAACCTGCACGTCTATGGACTGTGGGAGGAAACCGAAGATGTCGGATAAAACCCACGCAGGTCACGGGGAGAACGTGCAAAATCCATACAGACAGCACCTGTAGTCGGGATCGAACCCCGGTCTCTGGGCTGTAAGGCAGCAACTCTACCGCTGTGCCAACGTACAGCTCTAATTAAGAGCAATCTGGATGTACGCCAACCCATAGCAGGCCACCTACATGGAGAGAAGTTGGTTTTGCTTCTACGGAGTGGGGCTAGTCTCAATGGGATCTCGTTACTGTCTCCATTACACACTGGACCTGTGCCAGTCGATGGAAAAGCCTGCTTTTGTACCTCTGCTTCTTTCTCTAAAAGGTCCAGGTCCCACATCCTATCTCCCATTATTTTTAGTTTGGTTTAGTTTAGAGATACAGTGCCGAATGTAAATTCCGCCCTTTGGCCCACTGAGTCCGCACCGATCAGCGATCACCCCGCACACTAGCACTGTCGTACAAACGTCATGGATAGCACAGTTTATGAATGAATGGTTTGGAAGGATATAGACCATACGCAGGCAAGTGGGAGTACTAAGATGGGACATGTTGGTCAGTGGGCAAGTTGGGCCGAAGGGTCTGTTTCCACGCTGTATCACAATTTTCCATTTTTACCAATTAACCTACAAACCTGTACGTCTTTGGAGTGATGTAGGAAACCGGAGCACCTGGAGAAGACCCACGCAGGCCACGGGGAGGACATACAAACTCTGTACAGACAGCACCCGTAGTCAGGATCAAACACGGGTCTCTGGCTCCATAAGGCAGCAACTCTACCGCTGCGACACTGTGCCACCCTTCTCCCCCCCCCCACCCCCCATCAAACACTTACTCATTTCTCATTCTCCATGTTGCCTCTCGTCAGATGTTTCATTTTATTTCCAGACACAAAGTGTTGGGGTAAGACTGTAAAATATTAGCAGAATTAGGCCATTCAACCCTCAGACCTCAGACTTTAGAGATACAGCGGGGAAACAGGCCCTTTGGTCCACCGAGTGTGCACCTGCCAGGGATCCCCCTATACACTAGCACTGTTTAGTTTAGTTTAGTTTAGTTTAGTTTAGTTTAGAGATACAAAGCGGAAACAGGCCCTGCAACCCACCGGGTCCGCACTGACCAGCGATCCCCACACTAACACCAACACCCACAAGGGGCAATTTTTTACATTTACCAAGCCGATTAACCTGCAAACCTGCACGTCTTTGGAGTGTGGGAGGAAACCGAAGATCTTGCAGAAAACCCACGCAGGTCACGGGGAAACGCGCAAACTCCGTACAGACAGCAACCGTAGTCGGGATCGAACCTGAATCTCCAGCACTGCATTCGCTGTAAGGCAGCAACTCTACCGTGACCGCCCCACTGGAATAACTCAGAGGGTCAGGCAGCATCTCTGGATAAAATGAATAGGTGACTTCCTGCAGAGATGCTGCCTGACACGTTGAGAGGGCACAGCCTCAGAATAAAAGGACGTACCTAAAGAAAGGAGAGTTGAGAGGGGAAATTAGATCAGCAATGATCGAATGGGCAGAGTAGACTTGATGGGCTCCAAAGAAGTACAGGTTTAGAGGTTAATTTGCTTTGGTAAAAATTGTAAATTGTCCCTAGTGTGTGTAGGATAGTGCTAGTGTAGGGAGTGATCGCTGGTCGGCGTGGACTCAGTGGGCCGAAGGGCCCGTTTCTGCATCGTATCTCTAAAGTAAAGTCTAAAGGTACTTATTCAATAAGCCTCCCTGTGTGGTTAATATATCTCAGCCTCTGTTGAGATGTGAGATTGAGTTGAAATGATTCCTTGTGCCGCTGAGAGCATTTGCAATTTTCATTCTTTCACTTTAACATCTGGATCTGGATGTAGTACGCTGAATCTAAGTAAGTAAGTAAATAAGCAAGTAAGTTTATTGACCAAGTAATCACATACAAGGAATTTGCCTTGGTGCTCCGCCCACAAGTAACAACATGACATACAGTGACAATTACGAATGACTCAGAAAACACTAAACATTGATAATAATAAAACATGAATGATAAAACACCATTGATCAAACATGTGAACCAACAAAATACCAGATCAAAGGGAGGCTACAGATTTTTGGCTGTTGAGGAGCAACTACTCGTGGATAAAAGCTGTTTTTATGTCTGGCTGTGGCAGCTTTGACGATCCGGAGTTGCCTTCCAGAGGGAAGTGATTCAAAGCCAGAGGGAAGTGATTCTGTGGAATCTGGAATCTAACACAATTGTTACTGCTTCCATAATAAATATTAATGATCCTGAGAATATTATGATTGGATAACTACATATTAAAACACAGCAATGTGGCATTAAATGAAAAAGTAGATATTAGCGATGTAATGCTGAGGCCCTATAAGGCGCCGGTCAGGCCACATTTGGAATATTGTGGGCAATTTTGGGCCCCATATCTGAGGAAGGATGTGCTGGCTATGGAGAGGGTCCAGAAGAGGTTTACAAGAATTATCCCAGGAATGATCGGGTTAACACACGGTGAGCGTTTGACGGCACTGGGCCTGTAGTTGCCGGAGTTTAGAAGGATGAGGGGACACATCATTGAAACGCATGGAATAGTGAAAGGCCTGGATAGAGTGGATGTGGAGAGGATGTTTCCACTAGCGAGAGAGTCTAGGACTAGAGGTCACAGTCTCAGAATTAAAGGACGTTCATTTAGAAAGGAGATGAGAATTAATTTCTTCAGTCAGAGTGAGTTGAATCTCTGGAATTAATTGCCACAGAAAGTTGTGGAGGCCAAGTCAATGGATATTTTATGGAGATAGATAGATAATTGATTAGTACGGGTTTCAGGCATTATGGGGAGAAGGCAGGAGAATGGGGTTGAGAGGGAAAAATAGATCAGCCATGATTGAATGGCGGAGTAGACTTGATGGGCCGAATGGCATATTCTGCTCCTATCTCCGAAGAACAAGAACCTATGACATTCAGTTTAGTTTATTGTCACGTGTATTAAGATGCAGTGAAAAGCTTTTTGTTGCGTGCTAACCAGTCAGCAGAAAGACAATACATGATTACAATTGAGCTATTCACAGTAATGTTTAATGTAAGGAAAAGCCAGCAAAGTTCGGTCAAGGATAGTCTGAGGGACATGGAAGAGGTAGATAGTAGTTCAGCACTGTGTTTAAGAAGGAACTGCAGATGCTGGAAAATTGAAGGTACACAAAAATGCTGGGGAAACTCAGCGGGTCTGAAGAAGGGTTTTGGGCCCGAAACCTTGCCTATTTCCTTCGTTCCATAGATGCTGCTGCACCCGCTGAGTTTCTGCAGCATTTTTGTGTACCTTCTAGTAGTTCAGCACTGCTCTCTAGTTATATCCTGTATTGTCATGCACATTGACTTTGACCTGTGCAAAGATTGTCGACAATTACATAACTGTTCTAGTCCCAGTTAGACAGCTCAACCTGCGAGTAAGGAGCCCCATACAGTGTTGCAGCTACTGAGATTGGTCTGTACCTGCATTCACTGTGTATTTTCACAGTGCAAAGACCCACGCTGTGAGCTGAAATACAACAAATCGATCCTGCCGCTCTCTCGCAAATAGCACTGACCATCAAATCATCACGCCGAGCGTGAGCCTGATTGTTTTGCTACATCCTAATGTGCGCTTCGAGATTGCGGAAACATTCAGCCACTTTACCGTAGAAATACTGCGCGGAAACAGGTGCAGTGCCGATCAAACGCTCCTCATACGTTAACCAAATCATCTCTGGGATCATTTTAGTGTAGTTTAGTTTAGAGATACAGTGCGGAAACAGGCCCTTCGGCCCACCGGATCCGCGCCGGCCAGCGATCCCCGCACATTAACCCTATCCTGCATCCACTTGGGCCAATTTTTACATTTACACCAAACCAATTAACCTACAAACCTGCAAGTCTTTGGAGTGTGGGAGGAAACCGAAGATCTCAGAGAAAACCCACGCAGGTCACGGGGCGAACGTACAAACTCCGTACAGACAGCACCCGTAGTCGGGATCGAACCCGAGTCTCTGGCGCTGCATTCGCTGTAAGGCAGCAACTCTACCGCTGCGCCACCGTGATCGCCCTAATCATTCCCGTAAACCTCCACTGGACCCTCTCCAATGCCAGCACATCCTTCCTCAGATATGGGGCACAAAATTTCTAGAAAGTTTTTCCAAACATTTTTTTTAAGGTTTATTTTATTAGAAGCAATTGTACAAGAATAAAGCAATCGGCATGACGGTTATACAATTTTCATACAGCTTCATTTTTAACATTTTATAAATTGATACATAAATCGAGAAAAAGAAAAAAAAGGAAAGAATGAAGAAAAAGAAGAAAGATACAAAAAAGAGAGAAGAAAAGATCCCTGAACTGCCAAAGAAGTGCGAGAAGAAAAAAAAAAAAAGGAAAGAAAACGGAGATATGTCCCACTGTCCTTCCCCCCCCCCCGCTCACCCATCCCAAGCATCGATTTTAAAATGTGTGATCAACCATTCTGTTGTTGAAGAAATTCAGTGAAAGGAGACCATATTTTGGAGAATTAGACTACTTTATCATCCAAAACAAGCCTATTTTTTCTATTTGTAGTGTCACGGTCATTTCTGTGATCCTCATCTTCACTGTAGGAACTGTTGTCTTTTTCCAGAATTTGAGTATGTATTTTCGCAGTTATTAAGCCGTAGTCAAGGAAACGTCTTTGAAATGTTGTTAACTTAGAACAGCCCTCTGACATTCCTAAAATTATTAGTTTTGCATCTGACTCCAGTTTAATTTTAAGTGTTTTAGAGATGATATTGAATATTCCCATCCAGAAATTTTGTTTCTTTATACAGGATGCAAAGGAATGGGTTAAGGTCGCATCTTGGAAGTGACATTTATCACAGATAGGGGAGACAGTTGGGAAGATCTTATTCAATTTAGTCTTTGAATAGTATAGCCTATGCAATATTTTGAATTGTATCAGGGAATGCCTGACATTTAAAGAACAGTAATGTATATATTGTAGGCTTTCCTCCTATATATCTTTTGAAACATATATTTACGTATATCGGGCTTCACTCCAACGGGACTGAGGGGAGAGACTTGAGACGTGCAGGCCGGCATTGTTTCAGACTGAGCGGGTTTGTGTTCAATATGCAGCATTCCAGATCTAAAGAGTTCAATAAATGTCTAGGCAGCAAAACAAAAATGTCAAGACACCCATCAGCAAGTGAGTGAAGCTGAACATTGCTGTGCCGTTTCATTCCCATGAGGTGATTGTGTCAAAGGCTTCATATCCCACATCAGTAAGTGTGACCATGAAGCTGTCACACTAACACCACAGTAAAACCCCTCCCCGGTCGGTCGCCAAACACTTCAACTCTCCTTCCCATTCTCACACAGACTGAATCGTAAGAGGAATAGATCGCACAGAGTCTCTTGCCCAGAGTAGGTGAATCGAGGACCAGAGGACATAGGTTTAAGGTAACCTTTTTCATACAAGGGTGGGGTGGGTGTATGGAACAAGCTCCCAGAGGAGGTAGTTGAGGCTGGGACAATCCCTTCATTTAGGAAACAGTTAGACAGGTACATGGATAGGACAGGTTTGGAGGGTTGTGGACCAATCGCAGGCAGGTGGGAATAATGTAGCTGGGACATGTTGGCCAGTGTGGGCAAGTTGGGCCGAAGGGCCTGTTTCCACACTGTATGATTCCATGACCTTTCTGTTCTGGGCGTCCTCCATTGTCAGAGTGAGACCACACAAAAATTGGAGGAACAGCGCCTCATATTTCGCTTGGGCAGCTTACACCCCAGCGGTATGAACATTGACTTCTCTAACTTCAAGTAACCCTTGCATTCCCTCTCTCTCCCTCCCGTCCCCACCCTAGTCGTCCTGCTAATTCCACAGTTTGCATCCATACATCCCTTCGTTGTCACCTCTTCACAGCCAACAATGGACCATTGTGGGCTCCACATTTCCTTGGTCATCGGTGCTGGCTCTGATTTGTTCTGAGCCTTTTCTTAGCTTTAAGGGCCTGTCCCACTTACGCGACCTTGGCTCGCAAATTACGCGACCTCGTGGTCGCTTGAGGCGTACGGGCACCGTATGGCCGCGCGGGACCGGTCCCACTTAGAAGTGTGGAGTTGTGCGGGGCTGGTCCCGACATCGCGCGGAGCTCCAAAATTCTTGCAGTGACCGAAATCTTCGCGAGCCAACGGCGGAAATTCTAGCGCTGTAAGGCAGCGACTTTACCACTGTTTAAGAAAGAACTGCAGATGCTGGTAAAATCGAAGGTAGACACAAACGCTGGACCACTGCGCCTCCGTGCTGCCCTTCTGGGTCAAAGGTCGGCTGCAGGAGGCGCCCCCGGGACACATAGATGTTCGGGCGAGGAGAGGAGAGGAGGTGAATGTCAGTTCACTGGCTGAGACGGTCAAGGCGATGGAAGAAGGCCCTGCAGAAGCCTGGGGCTCGCCTGGATCGGGAACCTCTCCAGTAGACCGAGCGCACGGGCGGAGCAGAGTCCGGAAATGGTCCCAAAACATGGTCCCAAACCAAATTCCTCGTATGTTGCAAAACATACTTGGCTAATAATTAGGATAATGATCATGATTATGATGTGTAAATATATGCAAAAAGAATTTCACTGCGCAGTTGCACTTGTGACAAATAATCGCGCCAGGGAACTGGCGAAATTAAACATCGAAGGGCCTACTCCTGCGCCTATTGTCTATTGTCTAAATGGTCCAAGATGGCGGCGCGCACGGTCGCAGCGGCTCACGGCTACCGGACTCGGTGCTCTTTTTTGTTGTTTGTGTACGTTGTGTTGTCCGTGTACGTCTTTGCTGTCGGTTCTGCGAACACCCGCTACACCCGCTACTCCCGACAGAACCTCGTGGATATCGCGGATATCGGTGACCAGCGCCAGACTGCGGTTTCGGGTGTCTTCCATCGCAAGTATAACATCCCGGGCGACATAGCGAGACCACCGGGGTCCCCGTGGATTGTTGTCGGGTCTAGGAGGCGGCGCAGACGGAGGAGGGAGAGGAAGCAGAAGCGAGGCCGCAGGTCCGGGACTTTGCTAAGGCTAAGGAATCGACCACACAAGCCACCTCTACCGAGCCTGTATCTCTCCAACGCCAGATCCCTGGTTCACAAAATGGATGACCTGGAAGTACAACTCGCCGGAAATCGATATGTCCGCGACTGCTGTGTTATGATCATCACCGAAACCTGGCTTCACCCGGGGATACCTGATGCTAGCATGCAGCTAGCAGGTCGCTTTCTGCTCCGCGGGGACAGGACTATAGACTCCGGTAAGAGCAGGGGAGGGGGTCTCTGTATATACGTGCATGAGAATTGGTGCAACAACGGGACAATCATAGACAAACATTGTTTCCCTGACCTCGAGTACATGTCGGTAAGATGCCGGCCTTTTTTTCTACCGAGAGAACTAACAGTCGTGATTGTCACGGCTGTGTATATTCCACCTGACGCCAATGTAAACAAGGCGCTCTCTCTCCTGCTGAACGCCATTAACGACCAGCAGCGGGATCACCCCGAAGGTGTTCACATAATCGCAGGGGACTTTAATAAGGCCAACTTGAAGACTGTACTGCCGAAATTCTACCAACATGTCAAGTGTTCTACTAGAGGGGTGAACACGCTGGATCATGTCTACACCAATATCAAGCACGCGTATAGAGCCATCCCCCTCCCCCAACTCGGCCAGTCAGATCATCTCTCCCTCCTGCTCTCTCCAGCCTACACCCCCCTCAGACGCAGTGCCAGGCCCACCATAAGATCTGTTACAACCTGGCCTGAAAATGCACTCTCCAATCTACAGGACTGCTTTACACAGACAAACTGGGACATATTCGAACACCAGGATCTGGAAACTCTCACAGAATCGGTGCTGGACTATATCAAGTTCTGCATCGGAAATGTGACTGTAGACAAAAACATACGGGTTTTCCCAAACCAGAAACCCTGGATGTCCAGCCAGGTCCGCACACTCCTCAGAGCCCGCGATGCTGCCTTCAGGTCAGGTGACAGAGCTCTGTACAGGGCTGCTCGAGCCGATCT